>NC_056744.1:776465995-776768495 GCF_019279795.1 Protopterus annectens
ATCTCATCAGCCCTGGTGAACTGCAGATATGGACAGATTCTGCCTAAGTATGCCAGGAATGCATTTTCACCTGTAAGTCTATAGAACTTTTAGTGGATAAAATTATCTTACGGATGTTATTGGCAAATTGTATGCACAGGTGTGATTTGCTGATATTCATTAAAGCTTACTCATATTTGAAACTGGAATGTCATTCACTGGGATTGTGAGAACATCCGAATGAGTTAGCCTGTTACTTTGTTGTTTTCACATCTAGCATCACAGCTAAGATGTTGTTCTTATGGTTTTATGCTTTTTAATTTCTCCAAATCTTGTGGGTTTCTAATACCATGACGGGTATGATTAAAGTTCATTAAATTAGTATTGTTTCAATTTTTGATGTTAGCCAGAAGTGCTCTTCCCAGCACCTACAATGTGCCAAGTAATGACTCCTTCTGCAATTCATATTGGGTTACATGTATCGGTAGCATATCTAAATACGATTGTAGGTTCTTTTTTATAAGACCCAGTGCTCCTACTACTATTGGAATTGTCTGGGTTTCTTTCTTCCATATTGCTCTTGTTTCTAACTGCAAATTGATGCAGATGATTGGAGGAACAGCTAGATATTCCAAACAAATAACAACAAAACCACTAGCTGCAAAACAGATCCAAAGATAGGCACTGCTGTTGAAGGTTGACACCACAAATTTATTTAAGCTTATGTAATGCGCAATACAGCTTTTTATCTGCACACAACAGACTTCATCAGAATCTAAAATAGACAGTCAAGTGCTGTTTTTTAATAAATCTCCCCCAGTGTAAAACGCCTGCTATCAGGTCTTAAAGGTGTATCACACAGGTAAAATGTTTAAAATCAGCTAATAAACATAAAAAATTCAACTTTATTTAAATACCCTTTTAATCTTGCCATTGGTCAGGAATTAAACCCAGGTCTCCCATATGTATATATATATATATATATATATATATATATATATATATATATATATTTTTTTTTTTTTTTTTTAAACACCAAAGTACAAATAGCAACAAGAACAAATGCTAGTATTTATTAGCTCTTGTTTTTAACACTGGAATAAAGGACAAGTTGTCATTAATTCCTGGATAATGTGTGGCATCCAGCTTTACTTGCCACAATAACTCCCTTGCCTCCAAATAATCTTTCCATGCCCCCCCCCCCTTTGAGTTTCTTGTCACATTCTCTAATATACAAAACAAAAACCCTTTATAGTTACAACATTTGATGGAGTGCCTATATAGGGCATTGTTAATATTTTTTAGCCCTCCCCTGGATGATGCAACAATATTTGTGGCATCCCACTATAACACCCACCAGGATTGTCACATTCCTAGGAGAGGGATTAATAGAAGTGTTACAGGACATACAGGTATGTCCACCATTCAAAAACACAACAGCATGATCCATTTCTCATTCACAGACATCCATTCATGCACATCTTATCTGTTTATATGCATATCACAAATGCACAACAACATCATGTTGTACTGAACATCATGGCTGAGGGAAGACACAGTAAGACTGCTAGCATGTTTTCTTAAATAGACACTTCTTAAGTGACCCTGTAAACTCAATTTGTACTAATGTTCTATTTATTTGCATAGGGCCATCAACATCTGTCCAATCATATCACACATTAGGTATGCATTATTGTACTCCATTAGGCCGGTGCATATCCTTTGCTTGCCACTGCCTGACATTAAGAGTAAGATGTACTCACTTGCAGCTTGTGTTCCACTTTAACCTACAGATTCAACATTACTTACCTCATCCAAAGAAGACAGACCTAGTGTGCCAGTCTATATGCATGATATACTGCAATATCCTTTAAGTGTCACCGTGACCTATATGTGTAATGGTGTTTTATTTACTTGCATAGGGCTATCAACGTCTGGACAATCACGTCACACATGAGGTTACATGCCTCTGTACTCCATTAGGCTAATGTATATTCCTTGCCTGCCACTGCCTGATGTTAAGAGTGAGATGTACTCACCTGTTGCTTGTGTTCCACTTTAACCTACAGGTTCAACACTGCATACAAGGTTTCTAGTTTAATCTGAAGATGATAGACCTGGCAAGCCAGTCTACATAGATGGTATACTATGATATCCTTTAAGTGCCACTGACATTTATGTGTAATGGTATTTTATTTACTTGCATAGGGTCATCGCTATTTGGTCAGTCACATCACACATCAGGTATGTATCTCTGTATTCCATTAGGCTGATATATATACTTTGCATGGCACTGCCTGACATTGAGTGAGATGTACTCACATGCTGCTTGAGTTCCACTTTCACCTACAGGTTCAACACTACATAGAAGGCTTCTAGCTTCATTTAAAGATGACAGACCTAGTAAGTCAGTCTATATAGATGATATACTGTGATATCCTTTAAGTGTCACTATGACCTTTATGTGTAAAGGTGTTTTATTTACTTGTACAGGGCCATCAACATCTGGCCAGTTACAGCACACATCAGGTATGTGTCTCTGTAGTCCTTTAGACTAATGTTTATCCATTGCCTGACACTGCCTGATGCTGAGTGAGATGTACTGATATGCTGCTTGTGTTCCACTTTAACCTACAGGTTCAATACTACAATGAGGGCTTCTAGCCTCATCCAAAGATGGAAGACCTGGTAAGTCAGTCTATATAGATGTCATACTATGATATCCTTTAAGTCTCACTGTGACCTTTATGTGTAATGGTGTTTTATTTACTTGCACAGGGCCATGAATACCTGGTCAATCACACCACAAATCAGGTATGTGTCTCTGTACTCTGTTAGGCTAATGTATGTTCTTTGCCTTCCATTGCCTAATATTAAGAGTGAGATGTACTCATGTGTTGCTTGTTTTTCACTTTAACCTACAGGTTCAACCCTACATTGAAGGCTTCTAGCCTTATCCAAAGATGACAGACCTGATAAGCCAGTCTATATGGGTGATATACTTCTATATCCTTTAAGTCTCACTGTGACCTTGATGTGTATTTCTGTTTTATTTACTTGCATAGGGCCATCAACATCTGTCCAGTCATGTCACAGATCTGGCATGTGCCTCCATACTCTGTTAGGCTGATGTATATTCTTTGCTTGACACTGATAGTCATGTAATGTTCGTGCTCTACTTTTACCTACAGTTTCAACACTATGTAGAAGGCGTATGTCCTCATCCAAAGATGACAGATCTGGTAAGCCAGACTATATAATAAATCCTTTACTTGTCACTGTGTCATTTATGTGCAATGTTGTTTTGTTCACCTGCATAGGACATTTGCCTTCAGGACAACAATGTCAGCCATCTAGTATGTGTGTCTCTTCTTTGCTGTGTTTTATGCATCATTCAGTGATACCTGATGATGTGCATGTGCTTCCTACTGGGCTGTTGAGTATGTCTATTTTTACACCACACTGGCATTTCAAGTCTCACTCCTGCAGGTAAGTCACAAGAAGACATGCTGGGTAGGTCATTATATATATATATATATATATATATATATATATATATATATATATATATATATATATATATATATATCTTACACTGGCTAACACATTTGTTTGATGTTTGACTAATATTGCTTTGCACTGTTCATGGCCATGCCAGCCTGTTAAGTCCATATCACTATAATGGTAGATATTTGTCAAATTATTTCAGTCACATCCTGCTTCATTTGCCCTCTTTAAATATATATTACATGAATCATCTGTCTGCATTTGCAGAAAATCCACTTCCTGCCTTCTTCGCAAGACCATCCACTGATCCTAAGGTGTGATGTGATTTGCCTCCCTCTGATAATATGGCCAAAGGCACAAGGGACATTGCATTGGGCTCAATATTGTCCAGCCCAGAGGTGGACCATCATGTGGTTCCTGGTATAGCCTCCAACTGGAAGGATGTTGTGACCAGCCAGTTTGATGATGTAGGGGCATCAGATATTGTTGATGACTATGACTATGACCTGCTGTCCCAAGATGAGTCTGGTAGCTATGGTGACTCTGCCTCACAATAGAATTCTAGTGTCCATTAGAATGCATGTCAGAATGTAGCTGAAGTGCATGGATGCATATCAGAAGGTGTATGCCTACTGTTACCAGTGAATGAAAGTTCACAGCACCATCATAGAAATTATCATGTAACACACCAGCTGCATGTGTTACATGAAGTTCAGGAGCACAGACATGAAGACATGAATATGTCATGGCAGCATTGGCTGCACAGTGTGATAATGTGGCATCTGTTGCATGCCTTGTTGAAAGCCTTGTTATGATGGTACTAGAGCAGTGCCATATTAGAAACTGGGTGTTACATGCCCTGACCCTCATGAGCAGATTACCTCCCACACATGGACCTTGTACATTATTGTCTGGGCTACAACATGCATGCATATCTGCTATTGGTTGACATACTCAGAACTCAGTTGTCACATCCAGGCAAATGCATTGCAATACTTTTCATACAAACCCTGTATCCCAAGCATTCCCCTCAAGTGTACCTCATTACGAGGAACGTACCTCATTTGGGGTGTTAAAATGTTCATGTTCCTCGAAGTTCCTCAAAAGTTCCACATTGAAGGACTATTGTCACACATTCAGTGTTAGGATTTTTTTAGTGAAATCCATTGTAAATAGAAATGAATCATATTAATTCATTAAACTATTTTCTTTATAAGTAAAGCCAGCATATTTTAACCATCCTATGACCTTCCTAGTTGAAGTTGTTAGTAAGCCACTAGTATGTGTTCCACATTTTGTCCATTTGTTCCACATTATGAGGGCTAGTGTTCCTCATTTTAGAGATGGAAGGTTGAGAGCTATGATCCCAAGGCAGGGGCAGCCAAGACATGGTGTGAGCTCTTAGGTTGGGATGGGTGCCCTAGGCTGCATTAGTGTAGCACTTACAGTTGATCAAATGTGTGTCCTATTATGCCACTCTAAATCTGTGGCAATGATGAGCGCTGTGCTGGCCACTGCCTACTGTATATGTTAGTGGTTTCTCAATTGTCTGATGTCACATGCTTTTTTTCTTATTTATCTGACATTAGTGACTGCCTTCAAGTTGTATTATTTTTTACACATTTGTCATTGTGATATTTTAGTAACTATATTGATAACTGCACTGCTAAATGTGACAATCACCTTGATTCCATTTTAGCAGCTCATGCTAGTTGACATACAACAATCATTTCTCCAAACCATCATCCTATTACCTTGCTCTTATGACATTGATTTATGCATTAAACACCTCATTGTTGTCTGCCATTCCTGCATGGACAGGTAGACTTCATTGTGCAGACTGGTGATACTTGTGGCACTTTATTGTGGCTCTGCACACACCTCCCCATAGCAAATGTGTACCTCTGTTTCCATATTCACTGTCGATATCCTCTTGCTGAAGTGTACTTCCCATGTGTGTCTTTTCATACATACCTGCTTACACACACATCTATACCTATGTTGTCATACTCAATACAATGCTTCTTATTCCATGGCTGATATGTAATGTCTCTCACTGCTGCTTTGTTGAATTGCACATGTTTGTGCATATGACTGACTCATGTTGTTGCACTCATCTGTGCATTACAGTGTTACCTTATATGTGACAGTCTGGGTCAGGCATGTCCTGTAATACTTGTGCCTTGTCGGGTATGTATTTTTCTTTGTCAGCCCTTGCCATGCTGTTACTGTTGCAGCTGTTGTCTGCTACAAAGGGTGTTCTACTACTGTGCCTCACGTTCTTATGATGTATGTAATGCTTCACAGTGTTATCATACAGCCAATACATTTAGGTTATTTTGGTTAAGGTGCAACCCCCACCCCCCCACACTACATTAATTGAGATACTGACAGTTATACTGCTACCTCCACACACTAATTAAATGTTTGATGACATCCTGTCTGGCCAACAACACTTTCTGTTTTGCACACTTTAGGTGTGACACACATATGCCAGTATGTTCACCTTTGGCAACGTACCTTGCCTACAGTGGTCCTGAGGTGAATGTTATTCTGTAGCCATCTAGATGTGTTTATTTCTAGGTATATATAGTTTTGCAGTTGATAGTGTGCTTATGGTATGCATGGTGTTCAATCTGGACAACTAATGGCCTTTTTCCAGTAGTTGTGTTCTGTGTTGCTGTAATGGGGCAATGCTGTGTAAACATCATTGCTTTATCTGTGTGACTTTGTGCAAGTCACTTAACCAGACAGCACTCACATGCTGAGTCTGAAAAAGATCCATGGAGATCAGTGCTCTACCCCAATAAACAAATGCAAATAAAATGAGAAATGTAAAATTAAATCTGTCTACTTCTGTATGTGTGGCTTGTTGTGACCTAAAGTTATGAGCCAGATGTTCCTGTGTTGCCTGAGCTAGAATATGCAGCCGCAACCTCCATCGATCAAGCCTAGTTCTTCTCACCTTTTTGTCCTCCGGATCATCCTGTGACAGCTTAGAAAGCTCCATGTTAGACATCTGTGTTTCTTGGGGTAGATCATCCACCCCTAAAGCTGGCAGGCCACTATGTTTTGATATTATCATGTTATGAAGAATGGCATGCATGGTGACCACCTGTGATAACTTTTCTGCTGTATATTGGAGTGCACCCTCAGATGTGTCCAGACATCTGAATCTTGCTTTCAGCACACCAAACACATGCTCAATGGTGTACCATGTTGTGGTGTGCACTCTGTTGTGTCCATCCACAACAGGTGTTGATGTGGCTCTGCATGGCCTCATAAGCCAAGGCTCCATTGGATAACTGCAGTCACCTGTTTGTAGAATGAAAAGACACATATTTAGTCCTCATGCTTACTGTTGACTGGTCTAGATTCTGATTACAACATAGGTGTCCTCCTGTACTTACCAAGAAGGAGACCCTCAGGAATTTCACCATTATCGAGAGCTGCCTTCAGACTACTTTCCTTCCATATGGCTGCATCATGCACTCTTGGTGTGTCTTGCCATGATATTGATAATGAAGCCATCTGTAGAGCATACAACCTGACAATTTAATGAAGGCCACCCTTTCTATCGATGTAACATTCAACATCAGGTATCACTGAGGTTTTGACATGGGTGCAGTGAATTGCACCAGGGACATGGAGGAAGTTGGCAGTGGCAGTTCTGCACTCCATGGCTGCTGCTGGGAAGTGGATGAATTCATCCACTTTCCTGCACAATATTGCCAAGAACTGTGCTAGAATGTAACTGGTAGCTGTCTGGGATACTCTTGCAGTATCAGCCATATGCCCCTAGAATGTCTGTGAAGCCAGTATACCCAGACTCAGGCACACTTTTATTTCTACCAGGAATGAGTTATCTCACAGTCCACATGAAGACATGTGGGGTGCACCAGCTCTCTGAATAACTTGTATCTATGATTTCCTGGTCAGAGAGCTGCATTAACTGTAGCCAGGCTCAGCATCTTGCTGGTTGCTTTCTGGGATTGATATGTAGATTATCTTCTAGCAAGACTTGTAGTAGCTTAGACTGCTATAATGTATTGACAGTGGGTTGCATTTTTTTATCAAAAAAAATGTGGAATCCACAGAATTGCTGCGAAATTCGTATAATTATTTTCTTTTTAGCAAAATGTTAAGCACGTATGGCCTCCACTGAGTGCTTTCATAAAATTTTTGGTCCACTTTTCTGTTACATTTTCTTATCATTAGGAGTGACTACTGTGTTTTGGAGTCCACAATTATCATAGTCTGAAAAAATTATTACTTGTTCTTGACTTTAAATTACTGATAGGACTCAAAGATACGGCTGCATAACATAAATAAATTAATAAAAATTAAAAACAGAATTGCTACCAGGTAAATGAAATATTTTAGTAAAAACAAAAGCAAATTGTTTTTTCACTTTTTGCTTTCTAATAAACTGACTCATTTTCTTGATAACAGCATGACAGTTTTTTTCTTAGTTATTGCGGTTGGCTGATTGGTTGTTTTCAGTCTGGAATGGCTACTTTAATAGGCTGTTGTGCATAAAAAAACAGGGTTACATGCAACATATGGGTGGTCAGTCTGAATTAATATGTGTGCATGAGAATCTTGGAAATTAGGTGGCGTACTCAAATGAAAGAAGTGAAAACTGACTGAATTGCTTTGTTTCATTTTCCATTTCTCTAGTTTCCTACTGTAAATGTCTCCATTTTTAATGAAGAGCTTATATATTTATGTAAATCTGTTTAACAGAAAGTAAATCTGCACAGAAGATGCCCCTTGTCCTTCTTTCTATAGGATAAATGAAACTCTTGCCCTAATAGCTAGATGTGTGTGGGCTAGTAAAGGCTGTTTGGGATAATGGGAAGCTTTAAACGCTTGCCCTTTTGCAGGCATTTAGAGCATATTCAAAGTAATACAACAAAAATTACAACCTAAGGGCTGGTCATATGTGAGTATTGCTTAAGTCAACACTTTTTCATTATGTCCCTCTCTCTCTCAGACTTTTTTGTTCTTGTTTTCTTTCCTTTTCTGACCAGCTCAGACATTGAAAGGTTCTCCATGTATTTACTACAGTGCATATTCTCTTGCAGAGCACCTGTTGCCCTTCTTTCTGAAGAACTACTGAAATTTTTACTCTAATAATTAATTATATCAAATGTGTTTTCTTGCAAAGGTATTTTATCTCACCTTTTAACTCTAATTTAATTATCAAAGAATACTAATGTTTCCCACCTCTTATTTTATATCCACAAGGAACAGATAGCCAAGGGAATATCCCTACTGTCTATTTCATACAGGGAGCTTTAGCTGCCTGCATCTACCTAGATCATCCTAAAAGGAATACATTAGAGATTGCACCCTGAGTACTGGCCGTAAGGAATATGACAGAGATTTCTGCCTCAGTTCTGGCCATATGTTAAAGCAAGATAATATCACATGTTTTCAGGTTTCAGCAAGCAAGCCATTCTGTAAGATCCTGTCTTGATGCTGACTACCTTTTTGACATACTCAGTTGTGACAGTATTGGACTAACAAATTACACATGCAATCAGCATTACAATTCAGCTGAACTTAGTGCAAAATCATAGTGTACATAAAGAGTTAATTTTAACTGTGGTTGTCCACACTGAAACTCATCAGGCTATTGTTTGTTTAACTATTGGCAGGCTGCCAAAACATAAAATACAAAAACGTGATTTACTATGTGATAGTATCAGTTCAACAAAATATAAAAGCAGTACCTTGTGTAAATGTCTAAATTTTCCCTTTTGCTTGTTATTTAACTTTTCCTTTTCTACGTTTCTCCATTCCTTTGTGAAAACATTGACACATATTTAATTTCAAAGGATTCAAAGAAACTTTATTGTCATTTAGGAAACACAAGTGCTACCAAAATGAAATTTTGAGTGTCAGTTCTTTTACGGGAGAAAAACACAAAAAGACAGACATGATAGGTATTAAAGAAGAAACGATAACAAAAGTACAAAGTAAATATCTAGGTAGCTGACGCACATGCTTGTACACTATTTATTTACACTAGACACACTGACTACTACGCCTCACAGTAAGACGCTGTCCGGTTCGATTCTCAGCTAGAGCATCTTCTGCGTGGAGACATGTGTGAATGGGCGTACCTTCGTTGAAGGTTGTGCGTCAGGGCTGGTAACTCGGCATGTAAAAATCAACTACCAATCATTAGCGGACCAGCTGTGGCGACCCCTAACCGGGAAAAGCCAAAAGACAACAACAACACTGACTACTAGACAATTAACGCATGAAAAGAAAAGTGCACTATACACAGAGGTGAGATTGGGTGATATTGCACATAAGGAAGTGATTGGAATTGCACTTGGAAGTAAATATATTAATTTTAGTATGCAATAGATAAATAGAATTAGTGTATGGAAAAAAAAAGAAAAATAATGAGAGTGTAACAATCTATTATAGTTGTGATACATCCAGATTTATGTCTGCATAAATGATTCTTATTGCAGCTGGATAAAAACTGTCCATGAATCCGAAGGTCCTGCAGTGGATACTCCATAACCTTCTACCAGATGTAAGTTTAGTGAACCAACCATACGCTGGATGAGAAGTGTCACTCAGTATTTTGTGGGACCTCTTTTTACACCTCATTTCAAAAAGCTACTGTAAGATAGGAAGACAGGTGCTGGATAAAATGCATGTGGTCAGGGTTGGACGTGCCATGTCCGACTCTACACCTGTTACAAGTGGAGTCCCACAGGGCTCAGTCCTGGGGCCCCTCTTGTTCAGTGTGTACTTCTCTGAGGTACGAGCCAGCACAGGGGGACTGTGGCTTGCCGGGTTCACCGATGCTTGTGGACTGGGAGCCATGATAGACTCCCTGGCCAACACAAGCATCCTCCAGGGGGGTCTTATGGAGACGGATGCCTGGTGTCGAAGCCATGGCCTCAGACTTAGTGCCGGGGAATGCATAGTCGTCCCCTTTGGGAAAAACAAGGTGCCCACTAATTACCACATAGGAGGAAACCCACTAAGTACAGAAAAAGTAATTAGGGATCTGGGGACCCAGGTTGATAGTAACCTCTCCTTTGACAATGACATTGCCAGAATGGTTGGGAGGTCCTTCTGTGTTGCCCATCTTATAACTGGAGGGTTCTCGTCTAGATCTAGAGAGGTCATTGTGCCCCTATACTCATCACTCATCAGACCCATAATTGAGTACAATGCCCCATTTGAGATGTACCTCACCCGGCATCTGCAGCAGTTGGAGAGACCCCAAAAGTTCCTTACCAAAGGGATCATGGGCCTCAAACAGTTGCCCTATGCAACTAGGCTAAAGAAACTACAGCTCTACTTAGTTGCTTACCACCTGCTCAGAGGCGACCTTTGCCTGACTTACAAGGCCATGTCCAACCCAGAATTAATGGACATGCTCCACCTTAAAAAAAAAATCCATTAGAGCCACATGCTCCTCAGACGTAAACCTCAGCACAGCAATAAATAGGACATGCTGGAGGGATAGATTCATATCCCAAAGGCTTCCCACACTCTGGAATAAAATCCCAATTCACGTAAGACAAAGTCCCTCGCTGGCCCTCTTCAAGAGAAATCTTGATGAGTGAAAGGGAAACCATAAGTTTGCACCTGGGATCACTCCAGTGGCGCTACTGGACAGAGGCTCTAGAAGTTAAATTATAAGGGTGGAGAAAGCCAAACACATTTTGGCTAGGCTTATAAATGCCCTAGGGCAGATAGCCTAGTATAAACCTATGAACCTATGATCTTTTCTGCTGTCATTATTCTTTGCAGCTTCTTCCTTTTGGCCATTGTGCTGTTACTGATCCATACAGTGGAGTTGCTGGTGATAATGCTCTTGATGCCTCCTCTGGAGAAGGTATTTAGAGCATTCAAAGAGAGCTTTCATAGAGAGTGCATATTCTGAATGATTTTACTTCATATTTGTATATCCTGAACTGGGGTGTGCTTCAGATGAGTGCACCAGCATCTATTATTAAAAATAAACAAAAGAAATGATTAGCACTAAAGTCTTTATTACTTTGGAGCTCTGACATTGTGCTGTGCAGTTAGAGTGGTTGTTGGATCTATTCTCACATCTCTCTGTAAAATGCTTACATGCTGATTATATCAGTTGATGGTATTAATACATTTTGGCAATTGACAAATGCAAATAACCGTCATAGTCTTGTTCATAGTTTGGTTTCGTGCTTTCTTTCCTTCTTTCTCCATTCTTTGTTATAACTTATTACATTGTTTTCACTACTTTTCATTAAAACATGTTTTCCTCTCATAAGGATCTGTCTCTTGACTTATACTATTCCTTAATTGATTGTAAGAGGTATTCATACAACTGTGTTATTTGATTATTTCTTAGTGCTACCATCTGATACTATAACAAAGCATCTAAGCTTCTGCTGGTCTCCCTTAAAAGTTACATGAACCTTAACAATACAGAGATCAAAGCCACATCATCCTGCTGCACCTCAGTGTACATTCTAGGATTTTGACTCTCATAAATGAAGATTACTCAGATGCCATATCTGGACAGGGGGTGTAACTGTAATGTCTGTGGGCAACTGCTATCACACAGTGGTGATGTTGAATATAACCATTGGGCACTCAGATTCCTGTAAACAATACTGCTACCCTACAGAATCTAAATGCCATAGGCTTAAAATTGGCATTGTGGACATTGCTAATAATGGGTGAACCAAATGTGTGGCTACTAGTGTCCAGCCAATATCTGCTACCAGTTGGATTGACATGGGTAGTACACAGCCTATACTTACTACCAGTTATAGAGAGATGGCTAAAGCCTGACTTTTCAAAGTTGTAAAGTCCATAAGGGAAGACTGACACATTCTTAGAGTTATAATGGCTAGCTACTGCTGTACAAAGAATGCTTCAGCTGTATATAAATTGCTGTCTTATCCCTTACAGATGACTATGGCTCTAGCTAGTTAATTTTGTGGGTCTCTTTAAATAATGCCACAGAACAGATGTATGGTGTTAAGCATCCATCCTTCAGATGAGACATTAAACCAAGGCCCCATCTGTTTGAGTTAGTAGTAATGCAGGTGGATGTAAAAGATCCCCATGGCACCTATTGAAAAGAGTAGAGGTTCTTTATTTAAAACAGTATTTACAATACTATCTACAAACTTACAAATTTGCAATTTATAATGTGCAATGTTCTTTTCCATTATTGTCATACAGTATATCCCACTTTTCATTATTATGTTAAATTCTATCTCCATTATCCATATTTTACCCCGACTCCTTTTTCCACAACCACCATGTCATTTTTCCTAAATTTACTGCTAGTCTCCATTTATCATTAAACATGAGTTCATTTATCCTTTCATTCCAAATGGCCTACACACCGTAAAATAATCTTTTATATATTTACTAGCATATTCCTTATTTTTATGCCTATAATATCCATACATAATCATATCCATATTTATTTAATTTATCTCCTTTATATTTTCAAAGAACTTTTCTTCTCATAATTTTTTCCACAGTTTTGCAACCATTATACATTATAAGAAAACACGTTTTGTAGTTTCTTCTTTACCACAATATATGCAGATTCTTTCACTGATTTTTATATGGTATATTTCCTTTTACTGCTAATTTATTAATCACCAATCTCCATAAAAAACGTCACATTCTGCTTGCTTATTACACCATGCTTTTCTTACTTACAGCTTTAACTTTTACATTTGCTAGCCTCGGCCCAAGGATTAACATAATAATACTGTATCATGGTATTTTTATACCACACTTTCCTTCCATTTTCTATTTCATTCATTTTTATTTTCCATAAAATAATTATTTTCCTGATAACCTCTCATTTCTTCATTTAAACATTCTGTTCATCTTTTGAGTATTTTTAACATATCCCAATATCACTTATATTTATACTTTAGGAAATGTACTATTAACTTTTCATTGTTATCATTTATTCAAAACAAAACGTTATACAAATTCAAAGAAGCAGCATAGACAATTGGGTTCATTAATCCTAAATTTTCATCTTCCTTATCTATATTTGGCTCCTGTCTTCACTGGATTCAATCTCAAACCCCATATAAAAGAAAAAAAAATACTTGCAGTACTTTTTTTTCATAGACTGTTTGCAACATACAGACACTAGCTAAATATTAAAATTTTCTGAGTATAACTTAATTAATCAAACAAGCCTTTTTATAAAATAATAGCTTGTATGTTTTCCAAAAACCACAAAGCTCCTTTATTTCAACTATTATCATGTTTCATTGTATCTCACTTACACGTTTACCCCCACATCTTATTCATAACACAGAGATTTCTTTCATTGAAAAATATACTCCTTCTATCTTTACTATATCACCCAGTCCTTTACTTTTTTCTTTAATAAAAGTGACAACTATTACATTTAAACACTGATGTACATAACATAAAACCTCTTTCTTCCAGACTTTGTTTCTTGTAATCAATATAATATCATATGCAATAAGTAAACACAACTGGATTTTTTTGACCCTTCATTAGTAATATAAGTAGCAGTTTTCATATGAAAACTGACATCTCTAACTAAAACATGCACAAGTAATGCAAATAATATACTACTCACTGGACATCTCTGGCGTGTCATTCGTTATACCTATTTATTTGCTTAACTATCATTTCACTAAAATTCTTACGTTTTATTATATGCAGAACAGCATACATTCTTAATTTTCTCACTAATGTTATACTCTTTCAGTAACTTTCTGCAAAAAGTTCATGTTGTACTGTATCAAATGCTTTATTTAAATATCCTATTATAATCCTGGTTTCATCAGTGCGGTTTACAATATCATCCATAATTTCCTTTACTAGTAATAATAATTTCTAACACCATTTTCCCTTTAAACTATATGTACTAACTTCCACAATACGTTTCATTTTACTTTCCATCCTCCTCTATATTATTTTCATGAAAATCTTATAATCTTCATTAATGAATGCCATAGGCCTCCAATTTTCAATTATATTTTAATATTCCTTCTTTCATACAAATTCAAATATACCACTGCATAAATCTTTATACATAAAACCTTCATTTAACCACTAATTCATAACTTTTAAGAAGTGTTTTTTTTTCAGCCAATCCACAAAATTCTTATAAAATTGGTATCCTATTCCATCTGGTCCTGAAACTGAATGTAAATTACTTTATCTAATTCATACAGGGTAAACTTGTTTCCACATCGTTATTGTCTTGTTTTGTTAATTTTTTGCATGAAGTTTTTGTGTGTTTTCTTTTTATTTTAAAACATTTTCTTTATATCATTTATTATGTTTTTGCCTGACTGAATTATTTTATATATTTGCTAATATTGTTTGCTGTTTTCTCATCTGTTCTGAAACTGGTTCTCCCCCCTATTCCTGTGGTGGTGTTAAAGTTTATAAAACTGGCCTAACTGATCATTTTAAGTGTTTTTCAACTGTTGAACTGTTGAGGGCTACACAGTCAAGTGCAATAGCAATTTTTCTGATTTAAAAGTGTTTGCTTTACTGCATCTGTTTTAATTACTAAAAAAAAAATCCTATCTCTCTACTCATTTCCCACCTTTCTGCAACCAGTAGAGTCCAGTTTTCATATTTTAATGAATTCCGGGCTGTTTTGTAGTTTCTGTGTTGCCCAGACCTTACTAAGATAGAAGGAAGCTTCTCTGTTCATCAGTGAGAGTAGTGAGCTTTGTGCAGCCTGTCTGTCACTGGAGGAGTAGTTTTATTGGCCATTTTGGGCTATTTCTACCCCTTTCATCTTTCTGTTTAAAAACCTGTGTTTGCGCAGTTTTGTGCATCGCACAATGCCATTTAACTAGTGTTAAACTATTTCTGGTGCCAGAAAGTCTGCTCTTCTACAGTAATTTTCTCTTAGAGCTAGCCAGTTTTCTAGTTTTAGCACTGAAAACTGTTTACTTGTGCTCAGCACTTGTTCAAAACTCATAGCAAGCACTAAATAATCTGCAAATTACTGCAGCACTCAACTTTCCTCACTTATTAGGAGGAAAACAGGTTTTAGTACTTAAATTAATAAGCAGCTATCCAGGCATGTCTATGGGTCAGTTCCCGGTATTTTTCCCTGTCCACCTGATGAATCTGGGCATCTTGGGCCAATGTAGCAATTGCCTCATGTACACTGACAACCCTCTCCTCTTACCTCCCAACACTACAACCTGTGAGAGATGCACTTATATAACCAAACTGGAAGCCAAGCTGTTTCTAGCCAAGACTGTATTAGACAGTCAAGAGGAAAACATAAACACCTGCACCACACCACATCACACTCAACACATAGTCCATCAAAACCTACACCACCTAAACCCACACCTAAGTACCATGTTCAATCATAGCCTCACTTCAGGCTTTGTGCCTACTGAATGGTGCACAGCAACAGTTATCCCACTCCACAAAGGGGGTACCACCATGAATCCCAAGAACTACCGCCCTATTAGCCTGATGAGCCTGGTCTGTAAGGCCATGGAATGTATCACCTTGGAGCTTATAAACAAGGACATAGGTAACCCCCAAACTCTGGACCCCACTCAGTTTGGGTTTATAAAAGGTAGGTCATGTCTCCTAAACCTGATTGACTTCTTTGAAGCAGTCACCAGAGCTGTGGACAAGGGTAAGGTGGTGCACACAGCCTATCTTGACTTCACCAAGGCTTTCAACACCACCCCCCACTCTGGAATTATAGATAAACTCATTAGACTGGGTATAAATCCCTATGTCACAAGATGGGTGGCCAACTGGCTCACTGACAGAACCCACACAGTGAAAGTAGCCGACTCCAAATCCAACTTCAGACCAGTGACAAATGGAGTACTGCAGGGCTCAGTCCTGGGTCCTCTTCTGTTTGGCATCTACTTCTCAGAAGTCCCATGTTAATACAGCAGGTCTTTGACTAATGAAGTTCACAGATGACTGCAAACTAGATGCCATAATAAAATCACCTAATGATGTGGACATTCTACAAAGGGGCCTCACTGAGACTGATGTTTGGTGTCAAAGTCATGACCTCAAGCTCAATGCCAAAAAAGTGCATTGTCATCCCTTTTGGGAAAAACGCTGTACCCATGAACTACCACATAGGGGTAGCCTACTAAACACCAAAAGTGTGATAAGAGACCTTTGGAGACAGGTGGACATTAGTTTCTCCTTTGATAATCACATAACCACAGTAGTCAGGAAATCCTTCTACGTGGCACACCTCATCACAAAGGGGTTCACTTCTAGGAAAAAAAGAGGGCATTGTTCCTCTCTACTCATACCTCATCAGACCCATTATAGAGTATAACGCCCCATTTGGCATTTACCTCACAAGACATCTACAATAACTAGAAAGGCTACAGAAATAACTCACTAAGAGAATTACCTGCCTCAAACAGATGCCATATGCAGACCATCTCAAAAAATGTCAGCTCTACTCCATTCCTTATCGCCTACTCAGAATCGACCTCTGCCTAACATACAAAGCCATGTCAAACCCAGGTCTGTTGGACATACTACACTTAAAGAAAAAACAATCTCTCCAAGTCACACGTGCCAGGGACCTAAACCTTGCCACCACAATAAACAGAACATGCTGGAGGGATAGATTCCTGTCCCAGAGACTTCCCATGCTCTGGAACAGACTACCCTTTCATGTCAAGCAAAGCTCCTCATTAACCCTCTTTAAGAAAAATCTTGACAATTGGATGGGAAATAGGAATTTCTCCCCAAAGATCACTTCTGTGACTCTGCTAGACAGTAAAATGAAAAAAAGGCTTCCACCACAACGAAAAGTTCACTGAGAAATTCTGTTAAAATGTAGGCTTTAATAAAATGAAGAAATAAAAAGCACAAATTGTGCTGTTCAAGTTGCAGGTTAAACAGGATAAGCAATTTCAGTTAAAAAACCTTCTTCAGATCCTAGTGTGTAGACCTGACTTACTGCTGTTAAATAAAGATCCTTAATTGCTCAACCAATCACATACAGCAATCAGATGCACGTCTTCCTTAAGCCTTCATTTAATTTCTTAATTAGGCTTCTCTCTTTCAAAATAGGTTTAATGGGAACGACTCTGTTGAGCCCTGGAAATAAATTAGCTCTGAGGTTCATGATCCATTTGCTTTTTTCCTTTTCAGTTTTGTTGACAATGTCTCCTCCACAGAGGTTAGTAGTCACATTTGAGATAACCATAAAGCTAAATGAATGCCCTGGATTTTCAGACACATGTCCATACAGGGCATTGGTTACCACTTTATTCTTGATGTCTAACAGGTGGCGAAGTATCCGTTCCTTAAACTTTCTATTGGTCTTTCCTACAGAATAGGCTTGGCACAAATTACAAGTGGCAACTTATATAACATTCTTGGTGTTGCAGTTAGCAAAACCAGAGAACTTATAGCATTTGTTAGTTACGGGATGAACAAAACTGTTGGAACATTTAATGTGGCTGCAAGCTTTGCAAAAGCCACATTTACAAGTTCCTAACCTATTTCTTACTTCTGTACTCTGTTTTTTAGGTATTCCATCATAGCTACACAGTAAATCCTTTAAATTCTTCTTGTTTTTATAACCAAACTTAGGTGTTTCTCCTACAGTTCTCTTAATTTTGCTGTCAGCAGTTAAGACTGGCCAAAATTTCTTGATGGTTTCATGGACATCAAAGGAGTCCGTGCTGTAGGTCATCATGCATCTGAGACTGTTGCTGTTCCCACCTTTCTTCACATCACTCTGCTTCCGTTTCGAGTAGTACGGTTGCACTTTGTTGTATCGAATGGACATTGCTTTGCCTTTACTCATGACTAATTGTTTTTCATTATAGCCTCTTGAAGCAAAATTCTGTAAGAGTTTGTCTTGTTCCTGCAGAAAATCATCATCGTCAGTACAGAGCTTGGATATCCTGGTCACTTGGTTTTCAACAATATTCTGCTCTCGGGTGCATGCTATTGTAGTATAGCATCTGGCTCCTCCAATTTGGTTTCCTGAATATAGTGGTGCCAATTCCTTTGCAATGGCAGCAATTTCACATGGAAGCGTGTCTACATCATAATGTGATACCGAGGGGATTGAGAATTAGGTGTATGCCCAGCTATGGGAACACCTACCCCGATCTCCTGGACAAATGGCAGGAGATTAACATAGAGGCAAGCTTCCGTTACATGCAGCTGCTAATAGACTACTTTAAGCCACATGAAGATGAGGTTTCTGCTCTTACTGAATGTAAGCAAAAGCAAATGGAAACTATGCGATTACCCGATAGCTGCTTGTTTAAGCTAGAAACCCCGCAAGATAAATTGGAAACCTATGAGAACAAATTGAAAAATATAAAAATTAACAAACAGAAGAGAGATTATTTTGATTTTACTAACGGTCACCTGTTTGAGTGGCTGTGGGATAAGAGAGCACCAGATAGAAAAGAACACTCTGACAGCATGGGAAATGTACCTGTGACATGCAGGACTGTTTCTAGTGTGAATATACATGCTGAAGTACATAGTAATATACACACTAATGGGCAACATCCTGAATTAGCCTCTCGCAATACTCCTAACCATAGGGCTAATGGCAGTATAGTTAACAATGACTCTGGTATGCTCGAGGTCATTACATCGCTAACGGAAAATGATAATGCAGCGAATGTAGACACTGCGTTGGCAGGAAGCATTCAGCCTTCAAGTGAAATAGTTTCGAGCCTGATACCAAAAAAGGGATCTGTCCATGCACCTTTTTTATTCTTCTTCTTCTTTTGGCTTTTCCCGGTTAGGGGTCACCACAGCGGATCACCGTCCGCTCATGATTGGCATTGGAGTTTTACAGTGTCGAGTTGCCAGCCCAACCTTCCACAGAAGGCACACACACACACGCACTCACACCTAGGGCCAATGTTAGTGTGTCCAATCCACCTACAGCATGTCTTTTGGGATGTGGGAGGAAACCAGAGCACCCGGAGGAAACCCACTTGACCACAGGGAGGACATGCAGACTCTGCACAGAAGGCACCCCAGTGAGGATCGAACCGGAGAACCTCTTGCTGTGAGGCAGCAATGCTAACTGCTGCACCACCGTGGCCACCCCAACTCCCTTTTTTATTAACACAGAAAAATGTCGGGAGATCCAGGTCGGAAAGCAGAGAGAGGAAAAAGAGAAAGGTAACTTAGGAACCTCAATGAGCTCAGATAAATCGATTTCGTTGGTAATTAATATATCTGATTATGAGCTGACAGCTACCCAAAAGAGTGTTATGCAAAGAGGCTTGAGCTTCATACCCTCAATACGTTCTGACCTGAGTGAGTTAGTGACAGACTTAAGGTGCTTTGGTAGGAATGTTACGTTGAAGTGTCTTTTTGTCAATGAAAATACTGGTGCAAACTATACATCGTCTGTGTTGAAAAAAACAAGTTCCTTTGTCTCTAGTAATCATCCCACTGTGGAGATGTTCTTACGGTTATGTGAGAATGAGGTGTTTGAACGGAGGTCAAAAGGAAAAAGTAAACACTATTACAATTTAACACAGGATGAGCTTCAGGCATTAAAAGAGTTGCAAACAATGAAAGAAATTATTTTCAGGCGAGCTGTCAAAGGAGGAGCTTTAATAGTGATGAATTCAACACAGTATGCCCAGAAAATGCAGGATATGTTAAGCCATAGTGATACATACCACAACATCGAGAAGTATCAAGTAGACAGATCGATCTCCTCAGTAAAGAATGTCCTGTATGACAAATTAATGACTAGAGCAATTGATAAAAATCTATATGACTTTCTTGAAATGGCATATCCAACTATACCTGCTATCAAAGGGTTGCCTAAGATTCATAAGAACAGTGTTGACCCCCCTCTGAGACCGATAGTTTCGGGGAGGGGATGGGTCACTGAGCCCATTTCAATCTATGTGGAAACTGAACTCAAGAAGTTGTTGCCTTTCGCACATACTGTATTGAGGGACACTGGTCAGCTGCTGGAGAGACTGTATGAAAGAATGGAGCAAGAAAGCTCCATAGACAACATCATTTTGGTGACGATGGACGTCAACAATTTATTCACTTGCATACCCAATGATCTAGGAATAGAAGCAGTAAGGGACTTTGCCTCTCATTTTGAAGTAAACATGGATGTGAATCTAGTATGCAGCTTCCTGGAATTGGTCCTGGAGAGCAATGTGTTCCTCTATGGTGAGAGCTACTATTGGCAGAAATAGGGGGTAGCCATGGGCACCCCCTGTGCAAACAGCTATGCCAATATAGTCCTAGCTGAATGGGAAAGGCAATGAGAAATGGATAAAAAAATGAATGGAAGGAATGCATCATCTTTTATAATAGGTTTGTGGATGATATTATATTCCTATGGAAGGGCAGTATGCAACGCCTAAATGATTTTGTCAACTATTTAACAAGTACGACTAGCTTTCTAAGATTCGAAGTGAAAACGTCAGCAATTGAGATCGAGTTCTTAGACGTGAGAATTTCAATGAATAATAGCAAAGGAATTGGCACCACTATATTCAGGAAACCAAATTGGAGGAACCATATGCTATACTACAATAGCATGCACCCAAGACATGTTTTTCAGAATATTGTTGAAAACCAAGTGACCAGGATATGCAAACTCTGTACTGACGATGATGATTTTCTGCAGGAACAAGACAAACTCTTACAGAATTTTGCTTCAAGAGGCTATGATGAAAAAGAATTAGTCATGAGTAAAGGCAAAGCAAGGTCCATTCGATACAACAAAGGGCAACCGTACTACTCGAAACAGAAGAAGAATGATGTGAAGAAAGGTGGAAACAGCAACAGTCTCAGATGCATGATGACCTACAGCAATGACTCCTTTGATGTCCGTGAAACCATCAAGAAATTTTGGCCAGTCTTAACTGCTGACAGCAAAATTAAGAGAATTGTAGGGGAAACACCTAAGTTTGGTTATAAAAACAAGAAGTATTTAAAGGATTTACTGTGTAGCTATGATGGAATATCTAAAAAACAGAGTACAGAAGGAAGAAATAGGTTAGGAACTTGGAAATGTGGCTTTTGCAAAGCTTGCAGCCACATTAAATGTTCCAACAGTTTTGTTCATCCGGTAACTAACAAATGCTATAAGTTCTCTGGTTTTGCTAACTGCAACACCAATAATGTTATATACATTGGCACTTGTAATTTGTGCCAAGCCTATTATGTAGGAAAGACCAATAGAAAGTTTAAGGAACGGATACTTCGCCACCTGTTAGACATCAAGAATAAAGTGGTAACCAATGCCCTATATGGACATGTGTCTGAAAATCCAGGGCATTCATTTAGCTTTATGGTTATCTCAAATGTGACTACTAACCTCCGTGGAGGAGACATTTCAACAAAACTGAAAAAGAAGAAAGCAAATGGATCATGAACCTCAGAGCTAATTTATTTCCAGGGCTCAACAGAGTAGTTCCTATTAAACCTATTTTGAAAGAGAGAAGCCTAATTAAGAAATGAAATGGAGGCTTAAGGAAGGCATGCATCGGATTGCTGTATGTGATTGGTTGAGCAATTAAGGATCTTTATTTAACAGCAGTAAGTCAGGTCTACACACTAGAATCCGAAGAAGGTTTTTTAACCGAAAGCGCTTATCCCATTTGACCTGCAACTTGAACAGCACAATTTGTGCTTTTTATTTCTTCATTTTATTAAAGCCTACATTTTAACAGAATTTCTCAGTGAACTTTTCGTTGTAGTGGAAGCCTTTTTTTCATTTTACTATTTTTGCCTATTAAGGCTTCCTCTGGAGGTTGTTTTTGGTTTGGTTGTTTTTGCTCTGCTAGACAGGGGAGCAGGAAAATAACTTTCTTGGGTGGCAAAAGCCAGGGAACTTTTTTGACTAGGCTTATATAGGCCACATGGCCGATAGCCTAGTACCTACCTATGAACCTATGAACCTATGATAGTTATAATTTGTTCCTGAGATCTTCTTATCTCTCCTCTATCATCATTCATTTCTTTCATTATGCTAGTATTCTCTTTAACTATGCTACTCAAATAAACTGATACATCTTCTGTTTTACTGTTTAAGTAATATTTTATATATTTTTTAAAGCTAGCCACCAGTAAATATGGTCTTTCCATAATAGCATACTTTTCTATTTTCATGCCATAAATACTCATCTATTGTTTTTATTAATTTTCCCACTCTACTATACTCCTTGTTTTTCTGTATCACTACCAATATGGCTGAGGGATCTGAAAAGACTGTTACAAGCGTCTCTCCCATACCTACATTTAAACCTTGTGATATAATAAAATAATCTATTTCACTCTTATATACACCTTGACTATATATCCACAAATTATTATTCCAAAATCTTTAAATTGTCACAGTTTATAACTTCAAAATTGTCCTTAACATAATGTCCTCTCTTCTTCTTTTTTCCTCTCAAATCACAACTAAAATATCCTGTTAATGTTATATTCATATTAATTACTACATAATCCAACATTTTATGAAATAAATTTTCCCTTTCTTTACTTGTAGCATAGGCATACAGTGCTATAATTCTATATACCTGATTATGCCATATGAGATCTACAATAGTTAATCTTCCCATCATTACCAATATTATATTCAGTATTTTCACTGACTTCTTAAAAAGTACAGCTATACCAGAACACAATTCTTTTCCTAGGTCCCATATTATATCTCTTTCTCAAAGTTTCTTTGTAATATCTCTTCTTTTATCAAAAATCTTACATCTTCCAATATTACTACATCAACATCACACTTACTACACCAACTTAGGATGCGTATTCTTCTACTTTAATTTTAATAGTATTTACAGTTACTGAAAGAACTCCAAATTTGTCATTATGTCTGTTGTAGCTTACCAGAAATTATGTAAATGTTGTAGTATTTATCTTATTTGAATTATCCATTTCCTTTCTTATTCTCTTCGATGCTTATCCTTCTAAACTTTATTTTTCTGTCTCTCACTCTTTTTCCAATTTATTTATTTTAACATTTCATTATTTTCCATTTTGTATCTTCTTCATCACTTATTTCTTGACCTTCTTCTCTAATGTCTCCTGTTTCATTTTTCTCTTTATCCTTATCTTTATGTTTACCCTGATCTTGATTCCCCGTTTCCTGTTTATCTTTTATTGGGGCTGTTTCTTCTGTCTGTATACTATCCTCACTTTTGTTTTCTCCTGCCTCATCTAGATTACAATCCACCCATGAATCTAAATTTTGTTACATTTAAAGCATTTCAGTTCACACTTTTTTGCATCATGACCTCTTTCCCCAGAAATAAAACATTCTTCTTATCACAGTTACTTATGAAATGATCATCTTTTCCACAGGGGAAAAAAACATGTTTTAGGTCGTCCCCAATATTTTACAACACCCGTTACCTTCTACATTTATTATAGTACGGATATGAACATTTTCTTCTTTCTCTATTTTCAGTACAATATGACAGTCCCATCCACCAGTCCATAATCCATTATGATACACTTTGCTAATGCCCATAAAATATTTACAAAGTTTGCTTAAATGTCCCTTTAAAGTCTATTTTCAACTTCAGTCTGAAAATGAACATGCATTTTCTTTTTTGTTTCTCTGTGAAATGCTTTAACTACATAAGAATTCCATGGATTACAGTTCTTTTTCCTTTCATGCTCTCCCATAAAACTTTCCAGAACAGAACCAGTCACAAAAATAATGTCACAAAATGTCTCTTTATAAATAAGAATAAAAGCTAATGCCTCATGAGCCTTCACTCCCAAATGAGCCCATTAAATTAGCTCAGTTGTCATACCTGCCCATTTCTTTTCCTTCCTTGTTCTGAATTCTTACCATGAATTCCCTTTGGCTGTTGACATTTCTTTTCCTCTGTTCATTTCTTATTGCTTTCCTTGCAGATTGCTTAACAATCTCAGCATATGACTTATTTTTCTAGAAATCTTTTTTTAAAATTGTGTCTGATTCCTCTGATTGGATTTTGTACATAATTTCACCCCATGAAACATCTTTTCCATTCTCTGTCTCACTCTGCAGCAACAATTCACCTAGCATATCATCCCACAACCCTCCCAACTGGAGGGTTGTAATAAAACATCCATCATTATTTCAACACTTGGTTCCAATGAAGCAAATAGATTTTGCTGACACCATTCCTTAGAACCCTATAGAGCCTAAAACATCACACTGGTATTCATCTTTATGTTATCTTCCATTTTAGATCTCCTTGAATGCTGTTCTCCCAGTCCCCACTGCTAGAAGTGGAACAATCACTCTCCTAATGAGTAGGGGTTCTTTATTAAAAGCCAGCTCATATTTATACTATTTACATTATATACAAATTATTTACAAATATTTACTTTTTTACATTTCCTTATCTCATTTCAATTTTCACTTTTATGTATAGTCACTTTCTTTTATTCACATTCTTATTCCCTCCTACTCTCTTCTCCATAACCAAAATCATATTTTCTTCAATATTTTTGACAATATCCATTTTCCATTGAATTTTATCTAATTTCACCTTTCATTCCAAATAATCTATATTATACAAAACATTTTTCTGTATTCTTGCCCCTTTTCCCTTTTATCACTATAATAAACATATTATATCATACCCATATGTATATCCTTAAGTCCCTTCAAATCTTTTATAATTTCATTTCACATATTTTCCCATAATTTCTTTACCCTTTCACAATTAAAAAAACATGTTCTGTGGTTTTCACTTCACCACAATGATTACAAATTCTTTCTTCTATCTTTTTATATGGCATATTCACCTTTACTCATAATTTCCTTTTTCTTAATCTCCATAGAAAGTCTGTACATTCAAAATATTTCTTAACTGTTTCAATATTTTTTGTGGCTTTTATTTTTCCTTTCTCTAAATGTTTCCACAGATATACACAATAGTATTTATTCATTATATTCACATACCATTCTCTTCTACTCTTTTCTGTATTTCATATATTCAGTCTCCGTAACAACATTTTGTCTTGATATTCTTTAATTTCCCTACTGAAATATCCATTTCCTCTTTTTAGGTTATTCACCATGTCCCAAATTTCTTTATACTTTTATTTCATTATTACAGATCTCAGTCCTTTATTAGTTTTCTTCGACTATGTCAACACTTTATATAAATTCAATGATGCTGCATAAACAAAAGGATTAATCAATCCTAATCCTCCTTCTTGTTTCTTAACATATAATACATTTTAACTAATACTTTTAACTGCACTTAATCTAGATCCCCATATAAATGCAAACACTATTGACAATTCTTTCTCATATTTTACAGGTACCATAAACGCATTTTCTAAATATGCTATTTTACCTTATAGAACAGAATTGATCAAACATACTTTTTCCTATATGTCAGTGTATATATCCTTCAAAACAAACATATGTGCATTATTTTTGTATTGTATTCTGACATTGTGTTATTTTGTGTTGATTACTATCAAATTGTATGCCTAAAATCTCAATTTCTTCACTATTAAACTGAGTCCCATCTATTTCTCCTATTAATCCTAACCCTTTACTTTTATCCTTATTTGTATATAGACCAATAACTTTTGGTTCTTGACTAAGTTTCTTAATAGCTATCTCCATCTAACACTATATCTTCTGCATAAGAAAACATCAGTGGTACTTGAATTCCTTCTTTTGTGGTATATTCTGCTACTCTTAATGTTAAATTTATTTCATTAACAACTGTATTCATAATTAATGTAAATAATATACTGCTTGCTGGACAGTCTTCTCTTATGCCATTTCTTTTATCTATTTCTTCAACTAACCAGCCATTTATTACTAATTTTACTTTATTATTTTCATATACTGAAAAAAATATTGTTTTTTTTACTTATATTATACTCTTTTAAAATCCTCCATAAAATTTCATGTTGTATCATTAACTTTCAAATATTGAAGCTCTAAATTTCTGTTTATTATATCATATACCATTTCTCTTATTATCATCAAAGGTTCTTGGCTTCCTTTTTCCTTTTATTGTCCAAATACTGACTCATTCAATAATGTATTCACTTTATTTTCCAATCTCTTCTCTTTTATTTTCATAAATATCTTACAGTCCACATGGTCTCCAGTTCTTTATCTTATTTTTCTCCTTCATACATACAAATTTTATAGTTCCTATACATATTGCTTTGTCTTCCATCCATTTCTCTAATCATTTATTTATCATCTCTACAAAGTGCTTCTTCTGACAATCTAGCATACATTGACTATTCAATCCCATCCAGCCCTGTGTTTGATTCCATATTCACTGTCTTTAATATATTTTCCATTTCTTTCTTGGTTATGTTCTTTTCTATCTCCTCGTTGTCATCTTTAGGTATTTTTTTCACTCTCCACTTATATAATTTTCTGTTTTTTTTACTTTGAAAATGTATTACTTATATATTATTTTATTGCATCCATTATTTCTTTTTGTGTTTTAACAATATCTCATTTTTCATTTCTTAGTTCTCTTATTACTCTCCTATTTTCTTTTACAGTTTTAGGTATGGTGCTACCACCTCTTTCTTTCTTTCCATCCTTGTAAGAAATAGCTTTGTTTAAACATTTTTATTTTTTTCTCGATTGATTTTATATATCATTTTTATATCTTTCAAAAATCATTTTCCATATCTTATTACCTCTCTAAATGCTTCTTGACTGATTTCTTTATACTTTTGTTTCCCTACTGTTCTTTTTAACCTTTGCCATTCTAAAAAAAATATTTGATAGTTTTCTTTAAAACTTATCCACCAACTTGTCCAGTTCTCATAAAACACTCATGTCTATATGATGATTCAATAATTATAAGTCTTTCTCCACCTTCCTCATTTAAGTTTGTTTCATTTATTCTTTTAATACCTCTACCTATTTTATATATCCATTTTTTGGATCTTTACCCAAATTGCCACATGGTGTGAGAAACCTGTTACTTTTGTTCCTTTATGTAAAGTTTTCAAACTTTCTGAAATTATAAAGTATTCCATTTTGTTCTTGAGTTACCCATTTTATAAGTCTATTGCTTGTTATCTCACACATATAATTTTCCACTTTTCAGAATCTCTGCAATTATTTTAGCATCAGCCCCTTCTTTTCTCCTTTTTTAAATCACAATTAAAATCCCACACCAGTATTATTTGCATATTGACACTCACATAATCAAAGACTCTTTTAAACATCAACTATATTTCCTTTTGTGTAACACATACATATACTGCAATAATTCTATATACTTTCTTTTTCCACCTAAAATCTAATATGCACCAAATATCACTAAAGTACAATCCAAAATTTCTATTGAGTTTTTACTTAACATTCCAATGCCTGAACAATTTATTTTCCTATATTCAAATTATGCATCCTTCCCATACTTCATTTACTTGCAGTCTCTCTCTTTCTGTCAAAATTCCTGTGTCTTCTAATATTATAAAATCCATATCCATCGTTCTATAGCATTCTAATACAACTACCTTTCTTTCAATATTTTATACTATTAATATTTATAGCTAAGATTCTCACTTTTATAAAATTGCTTATCTTTTTCATCCTTTGTCTTTTCTATTTTCTCTCAAACCTGCATTCTTAAATTTTCATTTTATATCTTTATTATTTTCCCAATAGAATTCTTTTTACCTTTTATCATCATCCAATTAATGTCTTCCTCTTCACTTGAATTTATTATAACTTCCTCTTCTTTTTCTTCCCTTTTATACTTATCATCTTTTCCTAATCCCTTATTCTCTGCCATTATATTTTCTTCCTGATTTATCTCTAGTTCCACTTCTATCCTATGTTCTTGTCCATCCTCCCCTATTCTTCTTCTATATTTTCTATCCATTAATGCCCTGTTTGTTCACATTTTACACATTTCAGTTCACTTTTTTTTTGCTTCATTACCACAAATTTACCAGAAATATAACACTTTCTCTTGTCACAATTATTAACTAAAATAATAATTTTTGCCACAAATGAAACATGTCTCCAGTTGCCCCCAAAATTTCAAAAACCCTATCTTTTCTTCTACATTTGTCATACTTGGAATATGTATTATGTTTTCATTTTTCATGTGCAATACAACAGCACATTCCCAACCCACAGTCCATAAACCACCATTATCATTTATTTTTTTGTAACGGCCATTAAATCTTTGCATACAGTCATTAAAAAGGTCATTCAATAGTTCCTCTGCTACTTCAGTTTGAAACTGCACATTTTCTTTTTTGTCTCTCTGTTCAATGCTTGAATGACATACAAGTTTAATGGACTATAATTTTTCTTTACTTCATAGTATTCTAGAAATATTTCTCTATATTTTCCTGATTCAAATAAAATATCACAAAAGAGTCTTTATTAATATGGATAAATGCTCTCACCGGCCTAGGAGAAATATCCAAGAGCGCAATAATATCATTCCAGATTTCATGCCTGTCGAGTTCATTTCCTTCTTACCACTTATTCTTACAAGATACGTCTTCCTTCTCACATCCATTTAATTTTCTTCCCTCTTTTCTCCTTCTATCACAGTTTGTACATATGGCCTCTTCACCTCTTTTCTTATTTCTTCCACTTCTTCCAGGATCCTGTTCATAATTTCTCCCCATGACACTGTTTTTTCACTTTGTAGTTCATTCTGATTAATTAAATCATTTAGATATAGATCCCACAACCCTCCAAATTGAAGGGTTGCAATAATACATCCCTGCTGTGATTCACTGTCTCCACAGAACAATCTCTCCTGGAAGAGCAGTAATGAATCCTGTGAAGGTTCAATAACCTTCACTTTTTACTCCTTCTTCGCTTCTCCCTTCTCATTGATTTTAAACCTCTACTCCTCTCCTTCATGTATTATTTAATTTGATAACAGCATTTTTATGAAGGCTGAACTGCCTTCCCAATTAAACTTAAGGCATCCACTTCTCGCTCCATTTCTCTTTTGACTATTTCTTCCTTGCTACAAATACTCACCATACTTCTTCCTGTTTCTCCGAGCTGCCTCTACACGTGGACCAGAAGCTGGAGGTGCTGCATCAAACAGCATCCCCACTCTCAAAAAAGGTAGGGAAGATCCCCAAAGCCCTGGCCAAATTTCCCTAGTAGTATAAATATCACCTTGGGTCTCCCCTGAAAAGAAGCTACTAGCCTAATGAGACTAACCTGGTCAACAAAGGAAGGATAAATAAATAAATATTTAATTTAATTTATTTATTTATTTTACATTTGTTGACTGGGATAGTTCAACTGGATATATGTCCATTTTCAGTGGAGGCCCGGGTAGAAAAGCTCCAGATAACACAGATAGAACATAACAGATATGAGTCAAACATATTTACAAAGCCCTCTAGTAGGTACTCACAATATAGACAGTGTGTAATAGTATACAAAAACAACAGGTTGTAGCAAGCTATTATGAGCAAGAGATAAAAAAATAAATATATAATTAGTCCTATTACTTTCTACTGTCCTGTAAGATAATTAAAACCTGTATGGTAACCTTTCTCCAAAAGACAACTGTCAGTCTTCATGTTTATGCACTAAGAACTCTATTCTTCTGTGATGCTATGGAATAGGCATGCTCATTTCTCTCTGATTTATTATTAAATGTCCAAGAAAAATACTTTCCATTGTTAGCTAGGAGAAGGAGAAGGATAGAAAAGCATACATGACAAGGCTCCACATGAGTAAAATATAAACATTTCACAAACACAAAAGACAAAATGTAAGCAAAAACAGAGCAATTAAGATTAATTACATAGAATAATTGCATACGTACAGTAAACAAGCAGAGTGTAATATATTATTTTTACATTAGTTTTTAAGGTGGGTCAGCTTTCGATAATTCTGTGAGAGGAGAAGAGACGTGGAAATGAGATGGGGATAGTATGTTAAATGAAATGCTCTGTGTTGAAGCAGGAGATAAAGCTATAGAGATATAAAAAGATAAAGATGCTCAATCAACCATACCTAAGCTGTACTGCCAATAAAATGAATAGTATCAAGATATGTCAAATATAACTGAGAAGCATGGCTAAGCTTAAAAAGGCCCTTTAGGGCCATTAGCCTAGTAATTACCTATGAATTTCTAACCTATAAAGGAGTTGTAACTTAAGAAATAAAGCCTCTCAGAGTTAAATGTAATGATGTGAATTGTGGAATGTGTTATGGAAACTAAAGAAATGCAATCAAGGCCTGCTTTGATGACATATAGGAGAATAAAACCCTGACTTCGACCTGGATGACCTGAGTTTGATTAGAGGCTCAGGCACTGTCAGCGATGGTAAGGGAGGATGGAAGTTATCAACTGCTGCTGGTTTCCCATTCATATATACATATATATATATATATATATATATATATATATATACCCTCCAATTAATTCAAATAGACCAATAACAAGCTTCAATGCATTTGACTTTCTTAAAGACATACAAACACTAAATTGCCATATTACAATATTCTATAAGTAAAATCACTTGAATGTTACTTCATTCATCACTACACAAGTTAAAAACAAGAAAATTTCCTTTCATAAAAGCTAAAAAATACATAAAAATACATCTAATAAAAATGCACGAAGAATATACCTAGCAGAAAAAATATATATAGTGTTATATCAAAAGACCATTCATTTCTCACACTGCTTACTGAAACATAAAATAAAACTACTTAAAATTCCATTTTCTTCAGAAACTGAAGATAACACCACATATTTCTATGTTAGGTACACTGTCCATGTATTTTTTGTCAGATTCTGAAGAAATGGGAATTTTTAAGTAGTTTTATTTTATGCTTCAGTAAGCAGTGTGAGAAATGAATGGTCTTTTGATATAACACTATACATATTTTTCTGCTAGGTATATTCTTCATACATTTTTATTCAAATGCATTGAAGCTTGTTATTGGTCTATTTGAATTAATTGGAGAGTACATATATATATATATATATATATATATATATATATATATATATATACATATATATATATATATATATATATATATATATATATATATACATATATATGTCTTGAATACTGTTCTCTGTTATGGTCTGAAGAAGTGGTGGTGACACCATGAAAGCGCTTACCTCATGAATAAAAGATATTCCAGCTTTTAAACAGTACTGAAGTCGTGACTTCCTACAACATTGTTTGGTCTGTTGTATGTTTTGTGACATATTTTTAAGCAGCAGGTGTGTTTCATACACTCAGTACTGATAACATTCATAATTTTAGCAATGAGGCTCATATTTGCTTAACTATGCACATATGGAGAAAGCATAGAAATATGTATCTCACATGCACAAACACTTTGCCAACCACTGTGTAAACCCACTGCTTGGTGGTGCACTATGCAAAATGGACAATAGCATGTGTAGTGTTTTCATGACATGAAACTCCATGTGGTAACAGAAAAAAATGAAGGCCCTAAGAAAATATCACATATTTACAATGCAGCCATCTGTTACCAACCCCCATGCACTGCAACCTTGGTCTCTTAGTACTTGTTCACAAATATATAAACTACACTACATAAATTAATAAAAAATGTCTTATATACCATGCATATCTTTAGAATGACAATACACATTCAGATTTTCAAATACTTATAGTAATATGGACACCTGTTTGCATATAGTTTGCAAAGCTGTCTCCTTGCACATTGGAACACAACCACCAAATACTATACATTGCACACTCGTCAATTTGGTAACATGCAGAACTTTAATATCTTGACAGCTGAACATGACTAGCTATCTATTTCATGCAGGCCTCCCTGACATCTTCTCTCCAACATCCAGTACTGATATAATCTACTATACATTGTTTCTTAGCCATCCTGGACCACCACGCCCCAACACGCTCTGTTAGAAATAAAGTTAAACCAGCCCCTTGGCTCTCTGATACTGCTAGGCAAAAAATCCTTCTCAGAAACAAATCCTGGGCAAAATAGCATACTACTAAGAATCCTACAGATCACCAAACCTTTAGGCAACATATAAATAATACAAAAATGCCATCCTGTTAGACAAAAAGAACTTTTACCTCCAATTACAGCAAACCTACCACAAGGAACCACAAATGTTTTGGACTAGCATTAACAAACTTCTATACCCAGGTCAATCTATTACTCCCAACCCACTAGGCTCTAATCCTGAGAATCCCACACATACTGCAAATGCCTTCAATTCTTTCTTCACAGATGCCATCCAAACTCTTGCTAGCCAGCTATCTCCTGTTACCTCAAATCTGCCTACTTCTACTACAAACCAATCCCCATCATTTCATTTACAGCCAGTGTCTACTTCCTTTATTTGCTCCCTTCTCCAAAAATTAAAACCTACCACCCCCCCCAGCTGACCAACTCCCGGCAGAATTCATGCAAAAAGGAGCTAAAGCCATTGCCTATCCCATTTCCATTCTGATCAATAGAACCATAAGTGAAGGAACTATCCCATCTATCTGGAAAATTTCTCATATCATCCCACTACATAAAGGTGGGAACTCCAATGACTTTTCTAACTTTCGTCCTATAGCTCTGCTATCTCCTCTTGCAAAAATAATGGAGAACTGCATCCATAAGCAACTACTTAACCACCTTCTCCATAACAACTTTCTTGCCAACTGTCAACATGGATTCAGACCTTTCCACAGTACCAACACTGCCCTGCTATTCTTCACAGACTGCCTTAACAAAAAACGTAACAAAAATATTCTTTCCTCTGCAGTCTTCACTGATTTATCTAAAGCTTTTGACATGGTTAATCACCAACTCATTTTACACATACTGAAATCCCTTTCACTCGATCCTCTAGCCAAGAATTGGTTCAAATCTTACCTAGAAAACAGACAGCAGGCTGTACTCTGGCAAAATAAACTAGCTAATCACCTTCCCATTTCCCTTGGTGTTCCGCAGGGCTCCATATTAGGTCCACTCCTATTTTCCATTTATATTAATGACCTTCAATCAGCAATTCCACACACCACCTGTATTCAATATGCAGATGACTCTACTATAATCTGTTCAGCCACTTCTCAAACTGAACTTCAGTCTCTTACCCAAAAAGCATGCAATACTGTAGAAAATGGTTCTCAAACTGTTGCCTCCTCCTAACCCCCCAAAAAACTAAACTGTTACTCTTCACACCAACCCGAAAGTCACCCCTATACATTTCACACTCACATCTAATAATGGTACTCTTATTTTTCTATACCTAACCACTAAACTCTTAGGAATAACAATAGATAACAACCTCAACTTTGATACTCATATAAACAGCACAATAAAATCAGTCAACAAAAAACTGGGATCCCTTTATAGAATCAAACCCTTTCTTACACCAGTAGCTAGGACCACTATAGCCAGAACTCACTTAATCTTCACTCTGCTCTATGCCTCACCTATATATACTAATCTTTCTAAAAACAACCTCAACAAACTGGCAACATCCTATAATAATATTGCTAGATATGCTACATGCTCTCCTTTCAGAACTCATCGCTGTCTTAATCTAAAACAACTAGACTGGCTAGAATTTCTTAACCAGCTTCAATTTCACCAGCTCTCTATTGCCCTCAAGACCCTGTATCAACCCACCAACTCTCCAATACTCTCTAGCCTCATTACCCCTTACAATAATCTCAAGAACTTATGCTCCTCAAACAAACTGCTGATCAATACTTCCAGATCCAACAACTCAGCAGGTGACTCCCTGTTCTCTAATACTGTTGGAAAACTATGGAATCTACTACCCACTGAACTCATAACTCAGACTTCTCTTTCACTTTTTAAAAATAATCTAAAACTATTTCTCAATACACATTAGCTATGCTCCTGCCCTAACCCTGACTAACTTTTTTCCATCACACTAATAATCACTCTACATCTTTATAATCTTACTCTTAAAGAATAAATATACCATGTTACTGCAAATAAAATGTATGTATATATGTATATTGTACCCTCTCTTGTACATTACCCTTTGCTGCTTACAGCTCATGTTATGCTCATTATGAGTATTGTATTCTGTATTTTGTACATTACCCTTTGCTGCTTACTGCTCATGTTATGCTCATTATGCGTATTGTATTCTGTATTTTTTAATAACAAATATTTTTATGTAACAATAGCTGTTTTTTTTAAGTTTGGTCTGCTACGACTTTCTATACTGAATTTTGTATGTGTCTTGGAGCTTTTCTCCCCGGGCCTGTACTGAAAATGGACATGTATCCAGCTAGACTATCCCGGTCAACAAATGTAAAATAAATAAATGTAAAATAAAATAAAATAAGTTGTGCTGCAGCCTTGCAAAAGTCAGACTTGTGCCACGGTGCTTGCTTCAAGTACTGAGTTTTGTAGTCTGTGTACTTATGCAGGGGTTATGTTCTCACTGCAGTCAACAAGGAAGTATGTGTGTGTGTGTGTGTGTGTGTGTGTGTGTGTGTGTGTGTGTGTGTGTGTGTGTGTGTGTGTGTCTAACTAGTCAGAGGGGCACAAGTGTGTGTATCCTATAGCTATGACTCCAATCCCATGGCTTGCCAGTATCTTGACACTTGCACATACCTACACATCCATTTCATGCAGGCCTCCCAACATCTTCTTTCCAACATCCTGTGCTAATGTCATCCACTATAGCTTGTCCTGCAACCTTGTAATAGTCACACTTTTGCTGTGGCCTTGAGTAAAGTACTGAGTTTTGTAGTCTGTGTATTTAAATAGGTAAGGGTTATGTCCTCCCTGCAGTCAACTGGTGTGTGTGTGTGTGTGTGTGTGTGTGTGTGTGTGTGTGTGTGTGTGTGTGTGTGTGTGTGTGTGTGTGTGTGTGTGTGTGTGTGTGTGTGTGTGTGTGTGTGCACTTGCTTGACATTAGAGAGAGCTTTTTACACCAGCATGTGGGACACTGCTATTTCCAGTTTCTCCTCACTAGACACTGCTGATGTCATCATCTATAAAGTGTTGTCAGACACTCTTCAAGTCAGACTAGAGCTGTAGTGCTTACCTTAAAGAGTTCTCTAGTCAGTGTACTTAAGTAGGGGTTCTGTTCTGAATGCAGTCATCTGGGGTGTGTGTGTGTTTGTGCACTTGCTTGGCATTAGAGAGAACATTTTACACCAGCATGTAGGAAACTGCTATTACCAACTTCCTGCCACCAGACTCTGCTGATGCCATCAGCTATAGCTGATTTGCAAGATGTGCAGTTTTCCCATCAGGGCAGGGTCAGAAACTGGCCTGTAGGCCAGGCACAAGTCGCCTCATCCTGTACAATACAGATTACAGTGACAGGGATTTCAGTCTATCCACATACATCATGGAATGGTGTGTAGGCCCTCTATTTTCTTGATGAGAAACCCCTGTGGTCTCTCCAGGTGCTGCATGTATCTGCTGAGGAGCATGCAAAAAGGAGCATTATACTCTATTAGTGTTTTGATGGCCTGACTTATGAGGTGCATAATGTAGCCTTTCCATACCACTGTGGACACTTGGTGGTCAAAGTTCAGATTGCTATCTACATATGTTCCCAGGTCTTGCACCACTGGATTTCAGCATAGGGGGAGTGTTGTCAATGCTTTGCAGAAGGCCAAAATAATGACACATTTTTGCATTTATTTGTAGACTATGTGGCTTTGGAACAATTAATTTGTCTATGTTAGCCCCTCCTGTAGTATGTTAACATCATTGGTGGACTCAGTGATTTTATTCATTTATTTTATTTTGCATTTGTTTACTGGGAAAGTCCGAATAGGCAGAGCCCATTTTCAGCTGAGGCCCAGGGAGAAAAGCTCCACAAAAAGTGACAGTACATGTAACATTAGTAACAGTAAATAAAGCATGACAAACAATATATACAACTTAAGTTACAATAGATACAGCAAGTCTAACAATAGATACAACATCAGATATGGAACTTAATAGTGATGTCATTAACATAGAACATATGAGTATTAATTTACATTTATAAAGGGAAAATAATTCTAGATTTATCGCACATTTAAGAATAAAAAGAAAAAAGAAAAATCATAGTACAAATAAGATCATTGTCCAAGACACAGGGTGAATAATTAATGGAGAGTGTACATATGATAACAAGAGATCAGCCAGGGGTATTGCATGAGCAGAGCCAAGTGTCAGATAATTTTTGAGTAGTTTTTTAAACTTCTTTGTGTTGTCAGTGGTTCTAATATTATAGGGAGGTAGTTCCAGGTTTTGGAGATATACTAAGAGTCTAAGGAGTCTCCTGCAGTGTTATTAGTTTTAGAGACTTGTAGTAAAGATTTATTTCATGATCATAGTGTTCAAGTATTAGAGTAAGATTGTAGTAAGCTTTGGAGAGATGGTGTTTTATTCAGGTTTATAGAGTAATTTGTGAGCCATGATTAATTGGTTGTATGCAAGAAGCTGAGGTAGTTCAAGCCAGGAGAGTTTTTTGAGGGCCAGACAGTGATGTGACCTGTGTAATGATCCAGTAGCAAATTTAGCTATTTTGTTATAGCATATATTAAATTTATCTAAATATGTTTTTTTGAAGTTGATAAGGATGGGTGAAGCTTATTACAGAGTTGCTAGTAGGTGAGTTCTGGCTATGGTAGCTCTTGAGGAGTCTATTAAAAATTTTTGGTTTCTGTAAAGGGTGCCCATTTTTATGGCCTTTTTGATTGTTTGTGATATATGCAAGTCAAATCTTAGCTTATCATCTACAATTATTCCTAGTAGGTTGTGGATGGCTCAGGTGTAATTATTGTGTTGTTTTATTAGCTGTGATGTGGAATTGGATGTGCATGTCATTCTTAAAGTCTGTGGAACTTGCATCCAGTATGCAAGGATCAGCAAACTTGGTAAGATAAATGCCATATAATTTAGCCTAGACTGTTGAGAAATAGATTCCAAACAGTAGAGGGCCCTGCACAGATCCTTTGAGTATGCCAATGGAGACAGCTCTAATGGTAGTGGTTGATTCACCAACTTTCACAGTATGTGTTCTGTCGGCGAGCCAATTGATTAACCATCTAGTGACATAAGGGTTAATCCCCAGCGAGGAGAGTTTCTCAATGATACCTTAGTGGGGGATTGTGTCCAAACCCTAGGCCAGATCAAGATAGGCAGCATGCACTATCTTACCTACATTCAGACATATAATACAGAATCAATGGGCTGTGACACCAACACAGATTGCCTATAGAGTGACTCAGAACATACAACTACCTGACACAGTTGGATACACACTTCAACACACCCTCCAGATGGACTATGTTCCCATAGAAGGGTGTACATCAACATGCAACCATCTGAGTGGGGGGACAGCACCTAATGCATGTATAGAGCCATCCTGACTCTCCTCATCTGTGAGGTAGATCAACATGTCATCATGGACCTTTTCTAAATGGATACTAGTAATATCCCAGCTGTGAGCAACAGACCTGTGAGAGTTGTTAATACTGCCTCCATGTCTGTTACATCTGTTAGATGTCCTCAAAGAGGTCATCAAGGTCATGCATGATGACAACACTATCATCCTGTGGAACTTGACAGGCCAAGGCATGTGACACAAATTCACACTAATGTATTCACTCAACACTGTCAGATATGGCCATAAACACCTACACCAAGTTGGTAGATCACTGGATCACTAACATGGCATTTAAATATGTTGAAATGTGTGAAGTGACCTATATCTCGGGTCCAGTGATCTGGTCTGTACATCAGGGTTGTGTACTAGGCCCTTTCCTGTGCATTATTTAAGTCACAGACATCAAGAATGACATACACATCCTGTGTCCAAACAGCTGTTTGGAGGACTACAGATTGTGGGCAGTCATTGACTCCAACTGTGCTATTAGTATAATGCAGACAGTATCAACACATACCAAAGGTTGCTGCCACAGCCAAGACAATACATGAGATGAAACAAAAACATGGGGAAATTTTTTACATTATGAAAACAAATGCACAATCCAAGGATAATGTAGACCTTGTATCGTCTAAGCAGACCAGTTGGTATGTGACCTGTGTCCTGGTATAGATGGTATGTGGAACATCCACCAGCATGTGGCCACAGTGGTGACTACTACCTTGTATGTAACACAACTACTGAGCATGTGCAGGACATCCACATCAAAGGCCATAACACCCCCATAGTTCCTAGACTTCATCACACCAATAACTGAGTACAATGTACCCTTCTTCATGTACTTTCCTAAACATCTTCCAGTGATGTGCAACTGAAGTGTATCACCTTTACCACAATGAATGCCCACACAGCTTATTGGCCATACCTAGGTATTCTTTTTGTTGCATAATCATTACTGTCTGATGGTGCTGAACTCCCATCAAGCTGTTATGCCAGACGTACATGTAATACCTGTTTAGGTGATGCACACAGTACATAGACAGCTGTTTGACAACATTGATGGCATGGGTTACATTCATGATTTTTTAATTTCTCCAAGTCTTTTGGGTTTCTAATACCATGACAGGAATGGGCCCCATTCCTAAGTCAAAGTATGATTCATCATCATCACGATAAAAGTATGATTAAAGTTCATAAAATTAGTATTGTTTCAATCTTTGATGTCAGCCAGTAGTGCTCTTTGCAGCACCCACAATGTGCATAGTAATGGCTCCTTCTGTAGTTCATATGGAGTTGCATGCATTGGTAACATATCTAAATACCTCTGTAAATTCGTTTTTATAAGACCCGTTGCTCCTAGTACTATTGGAACTGTCTGGGTATCTTTCTTCCACATTGCTCTTATTTCTGCCTGCAGATCCTGATATTTTATGACTTTGTGTCTTTCTGTACACAAGACACTGTAGTCACTGGGTGTGGCAATTTCAATGATCAATGCTACTCTTGTCTTCTTTTCTTGGACCACTATATCCGGTTTTCTAGCATCTATCTTTTGAACTGTTGGTAATGGATGATCCTATGTGATGTAGACTTCTTCATTTTCTATGATGCTTTGTGGCTCATGTTTCCAGTGTTTTTCAGCCAATTTAATACCATAATGTTTGCACAATCCCCAGTGCAACAGTCTCGCCACATTATTATGCCTTTCAGTATACAGTCCTTCTGCCATTAGTATGTTGCAACCAGCAACGAGGTGTGCAAATGTTTCTAATTCGGTTTTACAGAACATACATTTGTCTGTTTCTCCCACATGTTCAGTGGACTTCATGACAGTGTGGATTGTGCCATATACATATTTGTCATGCCATCTGTCAACTAGCATGTATTGATCATAATGTCACATACAGATTATAATAGAGTCCCTCCTAACACCTCCAGCGAATATTACAGTGTCAGGACAGTGTGCTTGATTACCTTCATAGACTGCTGACATGTCATAATAGTTGTACAAGTGTGTTTATGCAGAACCAGCTATGATCATTCAGAATCATATATTTTGTGCCACAGACATGGGATTATTGGTGGTATTATTCTGATATTGTCCATGATCGTGCATGCTTCTTTTACTGTTGTCCATGAGCCTGTAACTGTGTCCCACTTGTTGGAGACCTCTGCTGACATTACAGTCATATCCAGCCAAATCAGTTTGCACAATTTCACAGCATGCATTCAAACCCAATTGTATATATCATACCTGATAGATGTCCTCTCCATTGCTGATGTCAGGATGCTTATATCACAAAGACATCTTCTCCATTTTTATGTCACCTTGTGTGACAGCCACATAATATACATTTTCACTGTGCAATCCTTACTGTACGATGCTGATATATGATTAGTGTTCCTGCTACAACTGATTTCCATTTACATGCCCTCATCTGCTGTACATTACGATATTTCACCTGTCCTCTTTCCCTGTGTTCATTCCTACAATTCATCTGTGTGTCCCTATTCAATAGACACACTTCTCCTGATTGTTTATTTTAAATGGCAATGTATGTACCCTTACCGATCATTTACACAACTGTTGTAAAGAATTCATGGAATGGGATTCCACAATACTCTGTACTGTATACACTATCCTGCACTGTGTTTGGAACATATGCACTGCTATATGATAAACTCTGGTAATCATTGTGAGATTCCATGGAATCCCACTGATCTAGTTTGCCTTAAGGTAAACAAGTTTGCTATCTGTGTTGCCTTACACAGTTGGCCATGAAACCACACTTGTTAATGTTTAAATGCGGTGCACAGCATGAATATGTAATCACCGCTGCTGCGCACTGCACAAACTCTGTGTAGGCTTTGCACCAAGTTTACACAGAGTTTATTGAATCCTACCAACTACAGTAAACTCTCAGTTGTTTGGAACTCAAATCAAAATGCAGTACAATTTTCATGTGTTGCACTCTGCCCCCCCCCCCCCCCCGGCAAAAACATACCTTACATTTTTAAAGTTTTAAAAAGGAAGATAGGAATAAATTCCCTCTCTCCTCAACCTAAGAACAAGTCAAACCAAACAAATAGTATAGGGTCCAGTATTAGTCAGGCCTATTTTTAATAGTAACTCTCAAGCAACTAGAAACTACAGTTATCTAGCATCTATCAACCCCCATGGGTGCCGGTTAACTGAGAGTTTACTGTATGTATTCCTGTAAGCATATTAACTTAAAGCTTTTCCATTCAGGCTTCCACTGCAAGTAGGGTCTACCCATTTAAACCTCCTGGTTAACAAATATAGTAAAACAAAACAAAGAAGCAAATAATCTAACAGCAAACACCATTATTTTATGATCTGGATGCACTCCATTATCTATTGGCATCTTAGTACGAGTAGCAGTGCCTTTAAGTTAGTTCTTGCTTGTTCAGACAATGTTATTAGTAAACAAGTGAGTAAGCATGCCTTGGCAAATGTTACAGGCAGATACTGCTCATGCTTGACTATTCAGAAACCAACAAGATTTGTAGGGCACTCCAATTGCATAATTCTGTCAAAATGAAATATTAGAGTTAATGAGAAGTATAGCCATGATCTTTGACCTTAGAGCAATGTTGACAAAACAGGGTAGTGTACCAGTATCTCAAAAAAAAAAAAAAAAAAAAAACAAAAGCAGCAACTGGAATAAACTTGCTACAGCTTCAATTCACTTTAGTGCACTGGAGGCAGGCATTGTCATGCATCATGGCTTCTGTCTGAATCTTTACTATGTGACTGATTTAAAAGAAGCAAGTTGTATGGCATCTTAACCATATGGAAGAGCGCACATAAATGTTACTGACAAATTGTAAATATAAGTAATTCATTTATTGTCCTTTGGTAACCACTCGAGTGGACTGAAAACTGGAATACTGCCAGCCACAATCAGGGATTAAAGGAAAAGTTACAAAAGTTTAAACTTCACAGCTGACTTAATATGAGTAGACAGTTATAGTGCACAGATAAGTAAATTTGTTTGTATAGTTTATATAATTGATTCATTAAACCTACTCAGCCTATGGCCCATATTCAGGAGAGACTGACAAAAACATTTACAAAGACTGATGGAAACTTGGTAGAACACTGGGGACATTTTCCTGTGTGACAAGTGCCATAGGATCTTTAACAATCACCTAAGCTGCCACCAACGTTTTTCTTCTGTGTGCTCCTTGCCTTTATGCCTGCTATCAGCTCTCCCCCGATTGGACTTGAGCCCATTTTTTTTCCCAGGACTGGGTATCCGTAACATAATGGAAATAGTTGTCCAGAGGGACTATCATCCAGACTGACATAAGGGTGGCATAGATTCATAGATTGATAGATTGTTACTAGGCTAATGACCCACAAAGGCCTAGTCAACTTTTCCCAAAAGAATAATGATGCCCTATATCCAAATAGGACATTGAGGGCAGGCATTCAGAAGGTACCTCTGTCCATTAGGGAGATGGCTGCCACTCACAGTGTAAAGTTCCTATTCCCCATCCACTGGTCTAGGTTGTGCTTAAACTGGGTAATAGACAAACTCAGATTCACATGGCTAGCAAGCCTGTTCCATAAAAAGGGTCATCTTTGAGACAAATACCTGTCTCTCCAGTATATTCTATTTAAGTCACAGTCAAAATTCAGGTATCTAGGCCTTGTATTTCTGGTACTGTTTGATTTGGGAATATGTAGGAGATTCATAAGTGTGGGGTTTGCAGATGCCTTATAAGCCAGGAATAGATCACCCTTCAGCAATCTATAGGAGACTGAGTAGAGGGAAAAGTCTTTAAGATGCACTGCATAAGGCAAGTTTGTCATGATCTGTATTCTTTTTGCAAGTAACCTCTGAGGTATCTCTAGTTGTTGCATATGCCTGGTTAGGTACATACCCAAAGGGACAATTGGTCTGATAAGGGCAGAGTACAGAGGGATAATGACTTCTTTGCCCTAGATGCCATGTCCTTACTTATAAGTTGCACAACATAAAATGATTTCCTCACCACTGCTGCCATGCGGTGGCTGAAAGTAACGCTAATGTCTATGTGTGTACCCAGATTTCTGACCACTGGGTTGACTTTTAGAGGTGTAGTATATACATGGTAATTAGCCAGGATTTTTGACTTCCCAAAAGATACAATTATGCATTTCTTAGCACTGAGTTTAAGACCATGGCTTTGGCACCATTATGCTTATGTGTGCAGGGGAGTCGATGAGAACCCCCAGCTTGCAATCATCTGCAAACTTAGTCAGCCATAAACCTTCAGGATTTGCTTTCATTTCATAGAAATTGATGCCAAAAAAGAGCTGGCCCAGTACTTAGCCCTGGGGGACTCTGCTAGTGACTGGCCTCTTGGTGGAGGTGGCCTCACCTATTTTGACCTTCTTGGGTCCTATCAAGCCAGTTAGTTATCCAGCAGGTGATAAGAAGGTTTATACCTGAACTACTGAGCTTGTCTATAATGCCTGAGTGGTTTATCATATCAAAAGCCTTGACCAGGTTGAGGTAAGCTGTGTGGACAGCCTTACCTTCATCCAATGCTTTGGTGACCCTCTCAAAAACGTCCAACAGATTTAATAGGCATGATCTTCCTTTAACAAATCCAATCTGTGATGGATCCAGTGTTTGCAAGTTGACTATGTCCTCATTTATTACATCCATGATGATTCTTTCCATGGCCTTACATATGGGACTGGTAAGACTTATGAGCCTGTAGTTGCCTGCATCAGTGGTTGGACTTCCTTTGTGCAGGGGAATGACTGTAGTTATCTTCCATTCATTGAGTACAAAACCTGAATGAAGGCTTCAGTTGAAAAGTGATTCAAGTGGACCAGAGAGGTCATGTTTCATGCTGTTTATTAAACATCCTGGGATGTTACTGTGGTCCATTGATGCAGTGTTTTTGGCCTTGGAAAGTGCATTGATGACCTGTTTGCTAGTAATGGTTTGGGGATTGTGATATGTGATGTTTCCTTTGGACTATCAGATACTAATATAAAACAAAACTATTATCCATGAAATTTGATGACTCTAGATACTTACTTTTATACTGTATATTAGATGTATGAAGTGAATTACTGATTATTTGTGGAATTGGATGAATCTGTATGGTTGGTTTTTGTTAAACTATATATTAAGTGTTCAAACTGAATTGCCGATTATAGAATTTGATGTCACTTGGTATTCTGCTGTGTTTGTTGCTCTGGATCAATCCTTGTCTAAGTTGTAAATGCCTTAACATATTTCAAAGTAATCCATTCAGTAAAAGCTTAAATCTGTGCCAACTGTGGGACTGGGTAATTTACCCACTGAAGGAACTGTACCCCACTGTATGAATTTCATCCTCTCGAATGTATGATATTATGCCAAATACTGTTAGTGTGTGGGGAGGGGGAAGGGCATCTGTGCTTTCTAATACATGGCATCTATGCAGCCATTATTTCATATTCATCACACCATTCCCATGTTCAGTGCCTTTGATAATATAGATTATTTCCTCTTTCCATAAAACTTCAGTTTTGGTTTTAGGAAAACTTGGGGGCAGAAGCAGTTTTCTCATAGGAAGAACTTTTAAGTATTTTTCAAACAAATGTCCATGATATATTACTGCATTTTAAGAGCTTCACTCTCTTCCCCCTCTTTCAAATATAACTTAGTTATCTTACTTTCAAATTTTAAATTCAAAATAAAATTCTACCTAAATACTTGGCCTCCTTGACAACTGTTTGTTATGCAATGTCTAGCAATTACCATATCTTAATACCAAAAAGGAATTTAAAAAGTGATCACATCTTTATCTTCTTCCCAAAATACATGCCAGATATGTCCCACCACACAGCTCTGTGGCATTTAACCTCTTTTGTTTACAATATATATTTTTTATTTATTTATTTATTTTATTTGCATTTGTTTGTCTTCAGGATGGTCCAGCCCATTTTCAGTGGAATCCTGGAAAGAAAGGCTCCACATATAAGACAGTTCACATATAATACAGAATTTACATTAATAAAGGCATTTAGTACATATTATTGGTAACTTATACAATTGTTGAAAAAACAGTACATAAGTAATCATTCTCAAATCAAAGATATTATACAAGCAATACAGAGTATATACATGAGAGCATTCCATATGAGTAGTTTTCAGCTAGCAAAATTTATATAGGACATTTCATGCAGTGGGTGCAAAGAAGATACAGGAATTAATTAGAGACTAGGTACTTAAACTTTTTCACACGTTTATTTAGGAGGTGTAATAGCTGAGCGATAGACTATATGAGTTCTGCTGCAGGAATCAGCAAAGTCGGTGGATAGTGTTACAGATATAAGTGGTGGCATGATATTAAGGTAGGCTGCGAGAGTACCTGAATGTCTCACCTGGTTCAATGGTAAGTCTATAAGGGTTAGGAAGAGAAGGAAGTAGATAGGAGGGATCAGTGGTAGGACAATGAGGGTTAGTAGAAGAGGGAATTGGACAGGATGGAGAGGCAGAGTAAGTAAAAAGACAGGTGGATGTGAAAGGAGGATGCCAGAGTAGTAGAGTGGGGGTGAGAATAGTTGTGATGGTTGAAATTAGGTTATATGAGATGTGGTCTTAGCACATGTGGACAGCCAAGATGAGGAGAGGTGGTATTTCAGAGATGTCTTGAAGAGGGTTACTGAGCGGATGGATCTAAGTGTTGGGGGAGGGAATTCCAAAGTTTTGCAGTGGTAAAGGAGTAAAGCATCTGGCCAGCCGAAAGTTTGGGTTTTTATACATTTACGAGCCGTTGGTTGTTGGATCAGAGTGGTCTGTTAGGATGGTATAAAGTAAGTATAGAAGATAGAGCAGGGCACATGGATGGATTATGAATGAGTTTGTGAGCTGTAGTTAGTTGGATAAAGGTGAGATAGTTGGGGAGTTCAAGCCAGTTTAGGTTGTGTGATGATAAGCAGTGGTGGGATGAGTAGGAATCATTAGTTACAAACTTAGCAATTTTGTTGTAGCATGAGTCTAGTTTGAACTTTAGAGAGGACTGAATGTTGGTGAGGAGGGGGGCACCATATAAAAGAGAGGGTAATAGAAAAGAAGAGGCAATGGAAAGTCAGGCTGATGCACTGAGTAGATGTTTGTGTTGATAGAGAGTGCCAAGCTTTTGATGTATCTTGGATGTGAAGGTCGAATGTGAGGTTTTCGTCTATGATGACACCTAGGAGTTTTGTACTAGGTACAATGTCGATGGTGGTACCATTTAGGGACTGAATGGTGAAGTTCTCTTTTTGTAGGGGTGTGGATTTTTGGGGGGCAAAGATTACTAATTTTTTTGGTTTTGTTGGGGTTCAGGGCAAGATGATTATTAGACATCCAAATTTCGGTGGAGGTGAGGGTGCTTTGGGTGAGTTGGTGTAGCTCTGAGGAGCTGTTTGCAGTGCAAATGATAGTGGAGTCATCTGCGTACTGGATGACTGAGCCTTGAGAGTGTGTGGTGTGGAAGTTATTGATAGATATGCTAAACAGAAGTGGGCCTAAAATGGAGCATTGAGGAACACCAGTGGTGGTGTTTAGGAAAGGGGAGTAAGAGTTCTGCCATTTGGTTGATTGTTGCCTGTTAATGTGGTAATTAGTAAACCAGTTTAGAGTTTGAGGTGAGGCACCTATGTTAGAGAGTTTTGTTAGAAGGAGAGAGTAGGATATAGTATCAAAAGCTTTAGAAAGATCAAGAAATAATGAAGATATGATTTTATCAGCATCATGGGCTCAGTTGACAGTGTCCATGAAGGATATGAGAGCAGTGATGGCACTATGTCCAGGCCTAAATCCATGGTGGGTGGGGGAATTATTTCATGTCCAAACAAAAGTATGGACTCAAATTCCTGATCTGTATTTTGTGACTTCCTGATTATATTTATCTTTTTTTTAACAAAGAAGTCCCACACTATCTTATTTTTTTCAAAGGCAGTTGACATTCATATTCCACAGGAAAAGAAAGAATGAAACCTGAACACTTTATTACAACATCCATTTAGTCTCTTATAGTTACAGCAACATATTAAAAAAATGAGGGGATAATACATTTTTCCACATTTTCCCTTAAATTTAGTAATTATTATATTGTATAATTAGTTTGTGTCTTTACTTCATTGTTTTATCAGTGTAGTTTCTTTTGACTTTGTACCTAGTGAATTCTCTGTGGTGTACACAAGTATTCTAAGATGTGCAAACACCTGTGACACTACATATTAGTGGGATAAAATTAGCAGTTCTAGCCTATTGATTGGTGTTCATTCTGTTGGAAATAGCCCTAGCTGTTATGTTCATAGGTTCATAGATTTGTACTAGGCTAATGTCCCTAGAGCCTTTACAAGCCTAGCCCAAAGGATTACCCTGGCATCGTGCCACCCAACCTTAGTTCCTAGTGCCTCTGTCGACTAGAGCCACTGGAGTGATTCCCGAGGTGCAGTTTCTATTTCCCATCCACTCATCAAGATTTCTCTTCAAGAGAGCCAGTGAGGTGCTCTGCTTGACATGTATGGGAAGTCTATTCCATAGCGTGGGCAGTCTCTGGGTTATGAACCTGTCCCTCCAGCCTGCTCCGTTGATTGTGGTAATGAGGTTGAGGTCTCTGGAGCATGTGGTGTGGTGTGGAGGGATTGGATCTTCCAACATCTCTGACCCTAAAATTTAGCTCACTGGTGTTATCAATTCAGTCTTAGTACTAAGTATTAATTTTGTGGTGTAAACTAAAGCTACAGTGTTCAACACCTAGCAAATATTCTGCAATAAGTGTAACTGACCTGTGTAATACTAGGAGCATGTGACCTGTGTAGTACTAGGAGCATGTGACCTGTGTAGTACTAGGAGCATGTGGCCTGTGTAGTACTAGGAGCATGTGACTTGTGTAGTACTAGGAGCATGTGACCTGTGTAGTACTAGGAGCATGTGGCCTGTGTAGTACTAGGAGCATGTGACCTGTGTAGTACTAGGAGTATGTGGCCTGTGTAGTACTAGGAGCATGTGACCTGTGTAATACTAGGAGCAGGAGACCTGTGTAGTACTAGGAGCATGTGACCTGTGTAGTACTAGGAGCATGTGGCCTGTGTAGTACTAGGAGCATGTGACTTGTGTAGTACTAGAAGTATGTGGCCTGTGTAGTACTAGGAGCATGTGACTTGTGTAGTACTAGGAGTATGTGGCCTGTGTAGTACTAGGAGCATGTGACTTATGTAGTACTAGGAGTAGGTGACCTGTGTAGTACCAGGAGCTGCAACTCTACAAAGTAGTTGAGTGAAATTTCATTACTCTGTACAATGTAGTCTGATTGTGTCCTTTCACTAAATTCTGCCAGATTAGCTACATCTAAACTGACTTCAAGGTATCACCCTAACTACTTCATCCATAAATTGATGGGGTCCCTCCATACTCTGCTTTCATCCCATATATGGCCAATCTGATTGTATTAGGTGTTCCTAGGCAGTGTAGCAACTGACTTATGCTTACTCATTGTTCACTACTTCTACCATATGGCAATACAACCTGTAAGAGATGTAAATAGTTAACAAGCATGGAGGCAAACCTCTTAAATCAGCCCTCTTTTGGAAAGAATCATACATCCATAACTCAAAATCAATCACAAAACATAGTATGGACTTAAAACTTCCACTGAAGCTGTAAAAAATGCTAAAGCCTCCTAGAACACATTCTGAAAGGTACCAGCCTCCAGAGCTTAAGGGAGCACCTAAATAAAACTAGCATAAACCCCTTTGTTGTCTGTTGGCTTGTAAACTGGCTAACAAACAGATCCCAAGCTGTGAAAGTTGCTGGTACCCTCTCTGAATGTAAAATTGTAACTAGTGGGTAGCACAAGGACCACTGCTGGGACCTCTCTTGTTTGGCATTTATTGTGTAGTTATCCATACCAATATTCTAAAAGTATGCTTGACCAATCTGCTGATAACTGCAAGCTGGGCACTATTATCTACTTATCCACTTACACTAAACAGCTCCAGCAAGGGCTGGAATATGCCAATAGCTAGTGTACCAAAAGTGACCACAAGCTTAATGCAGAAGAGTGCAGCACAGCAGCATTCTACTAAACAGCTGCTCCCACCTCATATACTATACAATGGTACTGCTATTCGGATAGACATGGCCATATGAGACCTGTGTAGGCAACTGTCTCTCATTTGATCAGCATGCTTCTACTGTAATCAGGAAATCTTTCTGCCTAGCACAGTTAATTTACAAGGAAGTATCCTCAAGATTCAAAGAAGTCATACTACTGCTGTAATATTCCCTTGTTAGAATCATCATGAAATATACTTTCTCTTTTTATGTACAAATCTGAGCAATTGGAAAGGCCCAAAATATTTCTAAAGAAAATTAAAGGCCTTAAATCTTTCAACTATCCTGAAAATTAGCATGACTGTCTTTATACTCAGTAGCCTACTGGCTGCTGTAAGATTACCTTTTTCTCACTTTTCAAACCATGAAAGACTCTGTCCTATTTGACTTCCTACTTCACAAAAAAAACAGTGATTCTTCAAACACTCACACTAGGGACCTAAATCTCCACTAAGAAATAAACAAGACCCGCTGGAGGGACAGGTTCCTAGCTCTACTCATTTCATTTCTATGGAGTAAGTTACCAATATGTTACCAATGCAGGTCAAAAACTACTACTTTAATTAACACTTAGGCTAATCTTGATGACCAGATGGGTAGCCATAAATTTACAGGTCTATATCAGTTCATCAAAAGTTCATATCCACGAACATTCATTCATCGACTTTAGTACACCGAATGTTCACATCAGTGAATGTTTACTTCAACAAACGACTTACCCAGGGAAAGAAATGAGTTGCCCAGCATTCCGACCATCACATAAAGCACAATATTTCAAACCCACACATGTGGGGAGCTTCAGCTCCCACCCCCCCCCCAATGTGGGGGGCTATGTCCCCACCCCCTAATATATATATATATATATATATATATATATATATATATATATATATATATATATATATATATATATATACCAACTCCGAGATCACACTACAGTGGTGAAAAGGGCAAATTTCTTATGATGGCCATCTCATTTCTTTCCCTGGGTAAGTCGTTTGTTGAAGTGAACATTCGCTGATGTGAACGTTCACTGTATTAGGGTCAATGAATGAAGGTTCGTGGAAACCTTTAACAAAGTGATACAGACCCAAATTTATACCAGGACTATTTTATATATATATATATATATATATATATATATATATATATATATATATATATATATATCCCTGCTTGATTTGGGAAGTGTGCGGTGTTAAGTGCTTGAAAAGGATGGCTACAGCTTTTTGTGTGTGCATAAAGGTGTACATGGCTTAGCATCTTATGTTCTCTGTTTTCACTTGTCTGGTATTGCATCTGTGTCCTTATGTTACTATTTAAACAGAAGATCAGTGAAATGATGTTGAAGTAAAATCAGAAAGGCAGTTTGTACCATAAACATGTATAGCAAGCAAGTTGTGTAACAAAGAAAGGAATGTAAAGTGAAAGATGTAACAAAACAGTAAACTGAAGACAGGTGACTATGTGGTGTGTAGTTGCTCAGCAACAGAAATAATATGAAGAACAGACTGACAGTAAGATAATTCTCAAACACTTTAATAACACTCAGTGCTTTTGTCCTATATACCTAGGACTTCATCAGAATAAGTTCATCCAACCACAGCCATTCCTTAGGTTATTTTCAATGTTTATTGAATATATTTATTTTCTTATTTATTGACTGTTGTTTACTGGTATAGTCCAACTGGGCAGAATCCCATTTTCAACAGAGGCCTGGGGAGAAAAGCTCCACAGCAAAAAAATAATTTAACTACATTTTAGCAAAGTATATAGCTATGTATAATAAAACACACATGAGTGTAAGGGCTGTATGTAGTGCCAAGTAACATGATAATAGATAGTGGAACACCTATAGATAAAGATCAATGTGCAGCAACAATAGGGTATAAGTAGGAATTGTAATACCTAGTATTAGCAAAAACTCAGAAGTAGATTCAACTCCTTATTCAGATTCTAGCAAAAGTTGAAACTTTCTCATAACTGTACAACAGCTGTTCTATACAATAAGGCCATCACTCAAAAGAAAAAATTAGTACACATTGACTCTCTTTGGTAGTTTTGCTATTGTCCCAGTGGCTGAAGAGATTAAGATACCCACTGAGAGAGAAAAAAGAAACTAATGCCTTCTGGCAACAAATGCTAAGACAGCATAATGAGCAGATAAAACATAGAGGTTAGCAGACCATAAAAGAAAGAAAGAAAAAAATGACCAAGTTTGTAGAACGTAATGGATCTAATGTTGCTGTTTGTTAGCAGCGATAAAAATGGTTCTGTTGTACTAGATCATGATGGTGGAAGACCAGTATATGTGCTATCTGCTGGGTCAGTAGTTATTTGATCAAATTACTTGATGTCATGCAGGTGCTAAGATATGTTAGTTTGGGAGGTGTCTAGTTAAGTAGATGGGTTTAATTGGTTGGCCAAAGGAAACTATCTAGCCACAGAGGGAAGAGGAACAGAACAGAGAAAACTTAATCCTTTTGGGAAATAAATTGATATAAATAGCTTCAAATATCTGATCTAGAATACCAAGGCAATTTGGTTAACAGCATTGGAAAGTGTGGATCTAAATGACTAGGAAGGATTTTAATTGCATTAAATTGTACATTTGAATAGCTGCTGTTACTGTACATCATCTGAATAGCTACTGCTACAGTACATTGTCTGCCTGTACTCGATGTCATCTTCATCGATTGTGAAATGGAAGGTACTGGTTGGTTCAAGGCAATCTAGACTTGGCAGGAATCAAAGGACTGTTGCAGTGTACCTACACTGTATTGCTTTTCTATAAGAAGAGAAAACTGGTTTGTGCGACTGAATTTTTGTACACTTGATTATTCAAGATAAATGAATGGAAGGACCCAGATACATTGTTGTTGGAGAAAATGGATGTTTGGGCATGGAACTGGAAGGCAGTTTATATGAGAGGAATTTAATACAACAGGAGGCATCAGAAGAATGTTTAAAGGGCCAGAAGGGAGATGCTAAGCAGTTCCTGACTCAGACTTTTCCTGGGTAAGGCTCTCCTCAAAAGGACATTACTGACAGAGGCAATGCATTCAGAAATGGCTGTTTCTTTTAGCAAATTGAACTTGACCCATGCAAATGTCAGCAACCTTGCTATATGAAGCCTATCAAAAACAGCTGCATGCAGAACACCAGGTTATTAAATATACTGTAGCTATGCCAATAAGGCAGATGTCCAGTTTTAAATATTAAGTCTTTAAGCTTAACATAAACATTGCTGTTATCAGATTTCTAAAGCAACTTAAAGTGTATGCTCCTTTAGGCTGAGACAGTATGTGCACCAACAATTGGCATTGCAACCATTTATTAAACAATAACCAACATGGTAGCATTGTCGCCTCGCAATAAGACGCTGTCCGGTTAGATTCTCAGCTTGAGCGTCTTCTGCGTGGAGACATGCGTGAATGGGCGTACCTTTGTTGAAGGTTGTGCATCAGGGCTGGTAACTCGGCACGTAAAAATCAACTACCAATCATTTGCGGACCGGAGTTCCACTGTGGCGACCCCTAACCAGGAAAAGCCGAAAGACACAACTGATAATACAATAAATTAACTTTGTACCTGCAACAAAAACACATTTGTAAATTTTCACCTTACGTAACCAAGCCGGATCAACATTGAAGGGTCCAGGTGAGAACTACAACCTGCCTTGGACCTATTTATCAGTAAACCTAGGGGTTGACTCTCACCCCCAGCACCACTCACCTTGGCCAGGGCTTAAACCTGAAAAACACACACTGCCCACATGAAGAGGCTGCTGAGAAACAACCGGGGGGAGGGGCTGCAAGGCATCCACCACCACAAAAAACGTAAGCAAAGGATGGGAAGGGAAGGGATCCTGTGAGCTGCTGCCAAGAAAGTGAGGAAAATTCACAGCCCTCACTTTAAATAGCCACAGCCTCTCACTCCATCCCTGCTCAGCTCCTGGACAAGCAGGGTTACTAGTAAGCCTTTTTTTAATAAACTTTTAGTCATCTGACTTCTGATGTAAGAGAAGCAATTGGAATGGATGCTCTTATCTCTAGACTGGAACATCCAGTGCTAGCGTTTAATTCGTCAGGAAATATGCAACAACTACAGAAAATGAATAATGAAGTTTGTATATTTATTTCCTTAGCTGGTTCTAGGGGCCAGTCCCTGCAAAGGGCTAGATACACGTCTCTGCCTGAGCCTGAGTCACCTTACTAAATTATAAAACTAAATTGTTACTGCACTTTGAGTATTGCTTTCTTTTAGTAGAAAAGTTGATATTAGGATCTCAGCATTATTCCATGAAGTTATTTATTTTTTACTTAATATATATATCCCTGTGAAAAAAAATTGCTGTTCTAAGCCTTCGATGGTTTTGCACTTCGAGGTTAGATGTTCGAACATATGGTGTTCGAACTTCTGCCGTTTCGTCGAAGTGATATAGACCCTTACATTCTGATGCAGTTTCCAGTTAGATATTGTTTACTACATGTATTTATTATTTGTTTACAACATGTATTTTTATTATTGTTGTGTGTGAGGAATCTTATCTTTTGTTCAGTGTTGTGGGTGCCTCATAATACAGCTCTTGGCTGAAAAGGACATCAAGACCATACCATTTACCTGGTAAAAAAACTTAAAAATAAACAAAAAAAAACATAAATAAACCTTTAAAACAATGCTAAAAGGTGTGCATCAATGCAGATAAGAGTGTTACAGTGCGGGCAGCTTTTGGATAAACCCTGATGGGACGAACCAGATTATTTCTATTATGCTGAGATTTAGTGAGGTAAAAGCTGTAAGTAAATCCTCTGCATGAGTGATTAAGGTTAGATGTGAAAAAATATAGCACAGTGATGCAAAAACTATTCCAATTTTAATGTAAAACATAAAAAAATAGGTCTCAAAACAGTGCCTTTGTCTAGATAACAGAAGGGGAAAAGGCTTCCAAAAACATTTCAGCTTATTTAAAAAAAGCTGAAAAAAATGTCAGCTATTAAAATACACTGCTACTTCATAGCCACATGCAGTGAAGTAAAGCTTGGATTAGGGAGATACACTAGATATACAAGGAAGTACTGTTGTAGAGAAGGCTTAGTAGTCCGAGAGAAGTGACAAAAGTTCAGAGAGCTAACGATGGAATGAAATCAGTAATATTTCACTCCAATAAGGCAGAGAGGGAGTTAACAGGAGGGGCTTGAATCCTGAATATAGACTTCATTCCAAGAATGAGCACTGTATTGTTTTTCACAGACAGGACAAACCATTTTTCTCATTCAGTACCTGTTCCTGTCCTCATATAATGGGCAGTTATTCAAATTAATACTGCTCTGTCATTGAAACAATTATTGTCGAATATGTGTTTTTTTCATTAACAGGCATATTTAGGTTAAGGATGCAAAACTAGGGAGTCTCCTGGTTTTGGATTTTGCTTGCATGATAAAATAAGTTTGGAACTGAATAGCATATTGTAAAGCTTGCATACGTAGAATGCTTGTGCTTTCATAAATCTTATGAAATCAATTCCCTGTAATTGCTTTAACTACTAACAAAAGCTTTTAGTAAAACATAACTCCCTGAGGCCTCGACACTAGTGCTCTTGAAGGCTGATTCATTCAGATGTTCTACCAACCCTTTGTGTTTAATGTCATCTAATAAAAGATGGCGCAAATTACTACAAATAACACCACTGAAAGAATGTCCTGGTGAATAATGCTCATTGTAAAACATACTTTTAAGTGGTGAATCAGTGCATTCATCTTGTTTAGTTAGCATGTTACATGTATATAAACAGCTATGAAGAAATTACCATTCCATAGTGTGCTAAATCATTTAATCTTCCCTTTTGCATTTCATGAGTTTTTGTCTAGCAGGCAAGAAATTAACCATTTGTTGTAAGGACTGTGGCGACAATAAACAAAAATGTGTATCTTTCATCTGGTACAGAATGTAAGTAGCTGTTAAGTAACAATTTGTATTGTAGACAATGTATGCTGGAAACTGCTTACCAAAACGCATAATGCAGAGCAGAAGTGGAATGAATAGAGCTTCAGAGCTTTACTAGATTCTGTTGCATAAAAAATACACATTGTTTGGACGGTGCAGGCATAGTAATGTCAGCAGTTCAGATAAAAAGTTCAGTTTTGAGCTAAAAGCAAAGAAAGCTGAAACCATATTCAAAGTCAGGCTGTTTTTGACTTGAAAAACATACTTTTTTCTATGAATGCATTGCTAACCACTCCCCATTACAAATGCATTCATTCCCATTAATCATATTGTATGTGTTGTTCTTCTTCTTCTTTCGGCTTTTCCCGGTTAGGGGTCACCACAGCGGAACTCCGGTCCGCTAATGATTGGCAGTAGATTTTTACGGTGCCGAGGTGCCAGCTCGACACCCAACCATCAACGAAGGCATGCCCATTCTACGCATGTCTTTTGAACACCACTCAACCACGGGGAGGACATGCAGACTCCAAACAGAAGGCACTGCAGCCGAGAATCGAACAGGAGAACCTCTTGCTGTGAGGCAACAACGCTACCGCTGCACCACCGGAGAACTTTTTCTAGTTTCTCTGGTACAAAGGAAAATCTCCAATTTTCCCTACAGGTTCTATCCTCTAATTTTACCATTTTTTTGAAACATCTCTTCTTGGGCACTCTCATACTCATCCAGACTTTTCTTCATTTCAACCTGATTTTTGCAGTTTTATCAGCTCATCTGAATATCCGTTTAAAGCTTCTTCCATTTTCTTCAGCCATTTGTTATTTGAATTGATATGCTCTTTCTTTATTTTATTTTAATCAACTCTGTACACATTTGACTTTTTTTCTAGATTACTGGAAGCCATGTCTTGCACCAAAGATGGAGCCTAAACTCCTCTTTACTGAACAGCTGCAGGATTCTTCCCAGCCAGTGTTTTCTCTTCACCTTTTCTGCTTTATTTTTCTTTCAGGCTGTCTCAGTGTCTTCTTTGGATCCAGGCAGTGTACTTACTAGCCAGTAACTGAATTTTACTCAGGTTGACAATATCTCTGGCTGCAGTTTCTCAGTTTCTGTTTTCATAACGGGAGTGATGAAGTTAAGCTGTTGATCGTTGTAGTCATCTTGGAAGCCTGAGATTTAGGTTGTTCAGCTAGGAATTTATCTTTACAGTGGAGAAGTCAGCTAGGGTTATACCACTACAGAGGGATACAGGAAAGTAAATTCATCTGGGTGGTGAATTACAGAAAGAGTTGTTTTTAGCTAAATGAATTTAAGACAGTTTGGGAATTCCAGCCAGTTTATTTGCTAAGAGTGCAAGGCAGTGATGGGGATCTGTTAGGCAAATTAGCACTGAAACTGGCAATTTTACTGTAGCACTGTTTAAGCTTTCCTAGGAGACTGTTGGTGTAGGTGAGGACAGGAGTAGAGTAAGCATTTGCAATAGACTTACAACCTAGGCCTGTGAGAAATGACTTGGCTATCTAGAGAAACTCCAAAAGTCTTTGGTGAGTTTACTGTATGGCATTACCTATATGAATATTAAACTTGAGATTATCTATTGTTACACCAAGTAACTTGCTAGAAACTAGTTCAAGTTCAATGTAATCATATTGTATGTGTTATACATTGTTGAATGAAACATCTGCTTCATTTATACATCTGTTCATATTATTCACAACAGTGTGCCTTTATTATTCTATATCAGGAATTAACATAATCTGGTAACTTTAAAAATGAAAGTCCACGGAGTACCTAACTCTTACAAAGGTCAACCCCTTTCCTGATGCAGCTATACCTGATAGCCTTCTTACTGTTTATGCAGAACAGAGATATTCCGTTTTAATGGCTGCATAGTTAATATTGTTTATTAAAGATATTACAAGGCACTGGTTTATTCCAGATAAACATTTAAAAATAACATTTGTTAGAAGAGAAGCAAGCATTTGTCAGTACAGAATGTTCATCAGAACTCATAAGCACAGTGTAACAAAGTGATATAGTATATGCAGCCAACAAGATATATAATAAAACAAAGAATTAGAGAAACTAATATAGTAAATGTTTGCTACGATGTATTTTTTAAAATTACATGTAAAGGGAAATTCATGGTGGTGGTGGTGGGGGCGGGGGGTTGCTTCTCAGAACATGAAATGTGATGTTTGACAAGATTTGTAAATTATGAGCTAAGATGTCACAAGTGATATGTTGACTTGGACTCAGTACTATAAGTTGCCCAGGTTGTGTATTTGCATAGTTTTCAGTAATAATGATTTAAATTCTTTATATCTTTATCTCTTTTTAAATAATGTGTGATGTCTAATCTGGAAGTTGACTTTGCACTGTGAATTGAAAGTCTTCATTAGGGATACAGAATTACAGTTCTTTCAGGATCTGAAAAATAATAGTCACTGTAAGCATGGTGTACTGTAAATGATGCTGGTGTACTGCAAAGAAATTACTATACTCAAGACACTGAGACAAGGCACCTGATCAAGCCATGCATAATCCTGGTGTGAGAGTGAATTCAGGTCACTGGTAGAGCCAGTCAGGAAGTGGGATGATGAAGTGGTTGTGACCTACCCTAGTTTCTCTCAGGGAGGGTTTGGTGGTCCTGCTACACTCCTGAGACATTAGGAGGTAGGAGAGCTGTAGATTCATGGTACAATGAATGCAAGCATTAGCTTATGCAAGTATTTTATGTGTGAGCAAGCATGTATCAGCCAGAGCAACACTGCGCACATGGTAGGGGAAGGTTTAAGGAAGGGAAAAGGGCATCCTCATTAAATTGGTAAAATCTGAGATACCCTTCTTCTTGCCACAATCAGGGCTATGCCTATTTTGGTTGTGGTAAGATTCTATGAAGGACTCTCAGAAGGTGCATCTGTTGAGGCATGGGAGGTCAGAATGTCTTAGAGATAAAGATATGGGTGGGCGGATCTCCATGGCTATGTTGTAAGTTCATGATGAACTTATGGAAAATCTCCAGAGCTAAGAGGTTGTCTCTGCCCTATTGATTTCTGGTTTATGATGCTGGTACATTTTAATCATTTTGACCACAGACTTCACTGTGCCCTTTTTACAATGGAATATCAGAAATACATGCAATGATTAAGCTTAAATCTGAAGTGGAGGGCATCTGGTCTAATTGTGCAGGATCCAAGCTTCCTCCATGCCACCTATGATCTAGGTTTGAGTGGGACCTTGGTTATTGAAATGTCCTACCAGAAGTGAAATGAATGGTCAGTCCATTGGCACTTCATTCTCATACTGCTAGGTTGGTGTGGGGGGATTACGTAATGTGACAGTGTCCTTAATGAAAATTGGTGAGTCTCTGATAAGTTTCATTTGAGAAGGAGTACTGCAAGACATCTGTAGAGATGTGGCTATGGATGTACATATGTGCTGCCCTACTAATGTCATAATTTATTTATTTATTAAAATTTGTTAATCAGGGTAGCAGATTGATCCCAAACTGACCTATTTCAGCCACAGCCTTGGAATTCCAAAATAGACAAACTATTTAGTTACAATTTGAATAATGTACAACAGACCTAGAAGACATACTTACAAGGTAATCACAATGTTTTCAAGTAAGACATCAAGCACAAGCAGAGATATAATGTTATGTTGCAATGGAATACTGCAAAAGAGACATAGAATACATATAGTCATAGTATATGCATTGTTTTCTAAATAATGCATCACACTCAAGCGCTGTACATGTACAATTTGGGAATAAGAGATTACTGAGACTGCAGAATTGTCCAATTTACAAAACTCTTGGGTGTGCAGCATACATGATTTTGATGAGGAATGAAGTAGCAAAAAAGTTTGTAAGCAAAATGTGAGGGCAGAACGTAAGAAAGTGTAAATGCAACAGGCAGAAAATGAGTAACATAGAAATTTGAGTAATTGAAAGGAAAATGGAGTACATTTTAAAGAAGTACACAATGAGGAGACAGTGATTCAAAATTTTAATTAAAAGAATTGAAAATTTAAGGTATGTCTTTATTTAAAACAGGACTGAAAGCTTGACATTTTTTCTCTAAAACTGTATGCAAACATGTCACTAAGAAGTGAGTCCCATAAGTTATGTCCATAACTGAGAATACATGAGCTGCAGAGATAAAGCAGATTGCAGGTCCAGATAGGATAAAGAACACTGCTTCCACAAACACTAGTAGAAGTCAGCAACCACGAAAATTAACACAGAAAAAACCAGTGCCATGCCAGTCAAGCGTTTATTGCGATCTGGTACCTCGGCTTTTCACCTTCAAATGGATCACAAATCCAAGGTGCTGTTAACTACTTATTTATACACATCTTAATAAGTTAATCAGCACCAATTATTCAATCAGCTTTTACAAATCAGTTTAAAGTGCTCTAGCATTTTTTTATTCTTATGAAACATAGCTCATAATCATTAAAAGCAGAATATCAGCATTCAATCATTCATATTATTATATAATTCATGAATTTCATATATAAACATTCTATAATTTAATAATATAACTATAAATATATGTTAAAGAGAGAAATTCAAATGGATTAAATTAAATAATGACCAAAAGAAAAAAAAAAAACCTCTATCCATCTACACAAGTATATAACCATGTATAGAAAAGGAAATTAAATTAAACATCCAGACTAATTCATTGTTATCAGCTGATAAATAATCTATGAAGACAAAGCAACATAAATATATTAAAATAAATGTGTACATTCATATGAGAGTGGATATAAAAAAATAAAAAATAAAAAAATAAAAAGTAAAGAACACTGCTTGTCTGAGAGTGAAATAGATATGGGGTGCTCTGTATGGTAAGTATGCAGCTGTAAGCAGATAAGGGGTGTTCTCTGGTAAGTCTGCAGCTGCAAGAAGGAGTAGTGTCATGGAATAAGGTTTGCTGGATAAGGCAGAGTAGGAAGAGATTGGTACATTATTTTACAGGCAGCCATTTGGCTCACTAGTGTGTAATGCAATGGTGCTCAGTACAAGATGAAAGAACTATGAACTAGCAGAATTTGTTAGAGAGGGTTTGAAAGTCCCTTAGATACTTATGGCAATAGGAAAGTAATAGTTGCAGAATGTTTTTGCCTGTAGCTACTGGTGTTAGGAAGTGAGAGATTTTGTGACATCCATGAAAGGTCAAATAAATTTTTAGACTTAGAGCTGTTCACATGCAGGGTCACATTTAAGCATGGATCTAGCATTGGAAACATATCCAATATTTTGGCTATTTTATGATGGTGATAATAGTTTGTTGAGCTTGTGGGGGGGGGGTCCAAAACATTGAGTCTGTTTTTCTAGCATGTAAGGTACAGGCTATTTAGATTATTGAAGATATGCTGCAGATCGTGTGCTGCCATTTTGTGATAGGAAACAAATTCATAGAAGATTGTGTGCTGCCATTTTGTGGTAGGAAGCAAATTTATAAAAGACTGAACAGCAGTCAGCAGGGAGCTGATGAATGTCATAATGAATTAGGGCCAGGATTGAGCTTTGGGGAAATCTGGCAACAATAATTTGAGGAGGTGATAAGGTGTTGCTATACTTAACTGCAAAGGCTCTGTTTGTGAGGTAACTAGAGAACCGTTCAATGGTGGAGGAAGCAAAGCTGGACTATGTAATGTTGTTCAGTATGAGGCTATGAATTACCAAGGCAATAGTCTTGGTGAAGTCAGTAATAAGGGCATCACAGAGGTGGCCTTTGTTAATTTTAGTAAGTATTGTATCAGCAAGTGTTTGCAAACTCGTCTGGTTCCTTCTGTTTTTTGCAAATCCATGTTGGTGTGAGGACAATATGTTATATTATAGACACATAGTAAGTCGGTTAAATACAAATTTTTCTAGTAATTTACTAAGGTGAGGCAGAACAGAGAGAGGTCAGAATCTGAATGCAATTGAATGTCTAGTGTGCATAGGTGTGGCCACAACAATTGCTTTGTTCCATATGCCTGAGAAATGTTGCTGTGTGAGTAGTAGGGTAAATGTGTCACATATATGGTAGGACACTTCATCTTTTACTGATGAGAAACCAGGGAGATAGACCATTCGATCTTGATGGAATCCACTTTTGGGTTGGGACTTAATAATGCTTTGTATCATTTGAGGTGATCTTTTTGTGGTAAATGGGGAGAAGGCATGGTTTATGGTATTAGAAGGGATTGTGATTTCATAGTTGAGGGGTGTAGAGAATTATTTTGCAAAATCGCTAAGAGTTATAATTTGATTGTTTTTGTTTTCTTTAACATGACATACTAGTGAATTCCTTTGCAACTTTATAGCAGTTATAATTGGACTATTTTTGTTTGCCTTAGCATGAACTGTTAGCAGATTAACTTCCTTCCAGAACTGTCTGGGTACAGTAAGTGTAGACTATGTCATTTGCATAAATGGCTTTGGGACACTATAATGTATTTTTAGCCTTATTATGTAATGTTATATAAGTTCTTTTGTCAGGAGGAAACTTTAATTATTTCCAGGACATTCATGCAATGTTTCTATACTTAAGGAATAAGTAGACGTCAGATATCATCCTTGGATAGATGCAAATAATGGATAATACTGATTTTGTATATTGGGCAAGAGCAGTACTTATGAAGGCAACAGCATCATTTACATTGGCAGTATGATGAAACATTGGCCAGTTTATGTAATCAATTACATTAGAAGTCTTTTGTGTGCAATCCGTTGGATGACAATAAATAGGGTAGTAGATTAAGAGGGTTAGTCTCTTTAAAGAATTTGTAAATGCTATGGCACAGAAGTCACTAATGTTAGGACAGTGTACTACTATTTAGTTGAATTTTGAAGGCCAGTTACTAACAGGAATAACAGCAGTGTGCTGTTATGGAAGACAAAATTAGGTTTAGTCCCTTAATTAATTAGTATAGAATCAGGTCAAAAACCCAGCCACTGGGGATGCACAAGCCAGTGCATTTCTTCGTGCCGGTCCCAAGCCCGGATAAATGGGGAGGGTTGCGTCAGGAAGAGCATCTGGCATAAAATATTTGCCAAATGAGATGTGGAAATCAATACAGATTTACATACCAGATCGGTCGAGACCCGGGTTAATAACGACCGCCACCAGTACTGTTAACTGACAGGGTGCTTGTGGAAATTGGGCTACTGTTGGCTGAAGGAGGAGAAGGAGAAGAAGAGGGGGAAGGCATGCCCGAATGCAGGAAGAGAGGAGGAAGGTTAGGAGTGTGGTAGTGAGGGTAGGAACTTTGAATGCTGGCAGCATGACTAGTATATGGAGAGAGCTAGCTGATATGATGGACAGAAGGAAGGTTGATATATTGTGTGTACAAGAGACCAGGTGGAAGGGAAACAAGGACAGGTGTATTGGAGGTGGGTGCAAATTGTTCTATCATGGTGTGAATGGGAGGTGAAATGGGGTAGAGGTTATCCTGAAGGAATGGTATGCCAAGAGTGTTTTGGAGGTGAAAGGAGTGTCAGATAGAGTGATGTTTATGAAGCTGGAAATTGATGGTGTAATGATGAATGTTGTTAGTGCATATGCTCCACAAGTTGGGTGTGCGATGGATGATAAAGAAAAACTTTGGAGTGAGCTGAATGAAGTGGTGATGACTGTACCCAAGGGTGAGAGAGTGGTGATTGGAGCAGATTTCAGTGGGCATGTTGGTGAAGGGAACAGAGGGGCTGAGGAAGTGATGGGTAGGTATGGTGTTAAGGAAAGGAATGCAGATGGTCAGATGGTAGTGGATTTTGCAAAAAGGATGGACATGGCTGTGGTGAATACATATTTTAACAAGAGAGAGGAGCATAGGGTGACATACAAGAGTGGAGGGAGATGCACACAGGTGGATTATATCCTATGCAGGAGGGCCAGTTTGAAGGAGATTGAAGACTGTAAAGTGGTGACGGGGGAAAGTGTAGTTAGGCAATATAGAATGGTGGTCTGTAGAATGACATCGGTGATCAAGAAGGGGAGGAGGAGTGTGAGGGCAGCACCAAGGATCAAATGGTGGAAATTGAAAAAGGGTGATTGTGAGGTGGAGTTCAGGGAAGAGTTAAGACAGGCACTGGGTGGCAGTGAAGTGTTACCGAATAGCTGGGTAACTACAGCAGAGCTAGTAAGGGAGACTGCTAGAAATGTGCTTGGTGTAACATCTGGACAGAGGAAGGAGGACAAGGAGACTTGGTGGTGGAATGAGGAAGTACAGGAGAGTATACAGAGAAAGAGGTTGGCGAAGAAGAAGTGGGATTGTCAGAGAGATGAAGAAAGTAGACGGGGGTATAAGGAGATGAGGTGCATGGTAAAGAGAGAGGTGGCAAAAGCTAAGGACAAGGCGTATAGAGAGTTGTATGAAAGGTTGGACACTAAGGAGGGAGAAAAGGACCTGTACCGATTGGATAGACAGAAGGACCGAGCTAGCAAAGATGTGCTGCAGGTAAGGGTGATAAAGGATAATGAGGGGAAATGTACTCACTAGCGAGGAGAATGTGTTGAACAGATGGAAAGAGCACTTTGAGGGGCTGATGAATGAAGAGAATGAGAGAGAGAGAAGGCTGGATGATGTGGGGAAGGTGAATCAGGAAGTGCAATGGATTAGCAAGGCGGAAGTAAGGATAGCTATGAAGAGGATGAAGAATGGTAAGGCTGTTGGTCCAGATGACATACCTGTGGAAGCTTGGAGGTGATTAGAAGAAATGGCAGTGGAATTTTTAACCAGATTGTTTAATGAAATCTTGGAAAGTGAGAGGATGCCTGAGGAGTGGAGAAAAAGTGTTTTGGTACCGATTTTTAAGACTAAGAGTGATGTGCAGAGCTGTAGTAACTACAGAGTGATAAAACTGATCAGTCACAGCATGAAATTATGGGAAAGAGTAGTGGAAGCTAGGTTAAGAAGGGAGGTGATGATTAGTGATCAGCAGAATGGTTTCATGCCAGGAAAGAGCACTACAGATGCGATGTTTGCTCTGATGAGAGTGTTGATGGAGAAGTACAGAGAAGGTCAGAAGGAGTTGCATTGTGTCTTTATGAACGTAGAGAAAGCATATGACAGGGGGCCTAGAGACCTAGAGAGGAGTTGTGGTATTGTATGAGGAAGTCAGGAGTGGCAGAGAAGTATGTAAGAGTGGTACAGGATATCTACAAGGGTAGTGTGACAGTGGTGAAATCTGAAGTGGGAGTGACAGATGCATTTAAGGTGGAGGTGGGATTACATCAAGGATCGTCTCTGAGTCCTTTCTTATTTGCAGGAGTCCCTGTGGACTATGATGTTTGCAGATGACATTGTGATATGTAGTGAGAGTAGGGAACAGGTGAGGAGACCCTAGAGAGGTGGAGATATGCTCTAGAGAGGAGAGGAATGAAGGTCAGTTGGACTAAGACAGAATATATGTGTGTGAATATAAGGGAGGATAGAGGAATGGTGAGGATGCAGTGAGTAGAGTTGGCGAAGGTGGATGAGTTTAAATACTTGGGATCAACAGTTCAGAGTAATGGCGAGTGTGGTAGAGAGGTGAAGAAGAGAGTACAGGCAGGGTGGAGTGGGTGGAGAAGAGTGTCAGGAGTGATTTGTGACAGATGAGTACCAGTAAGAGTGAAAGGGAAGATCTACAAAAGGGTAGTGAGACCAGCTATGTTATATGGGTGGGAGACAGTGGCATTGACAAAAAGGCAGGAGTCAGAGCTGGATGTGGCAGAGTTAAAGATGTTAAGATTTGCACTGGGTGTGACAAGGGTAGACAGGATTAGGAATAAGTATATTAGAGGGTCAGCTCAGGATGGACAGTTTGGAGACAAAGCCAGAGAGGTGATATTGCGTTGGTTTCAACATGTGCTGAGGAGGGATGCTGGGTATATTGGGAAAAGGATGCTAAGGATGAAGCTGCCAGGTAACAGGAAAAGAGGATGGTCTAAGATAAGGTTAATGGATGTGGTTAGAGAGGACATGCAGGTGGTTGGTGTGACTGAGCAAGATGGAGAGGATAAGAAAAAATGGAAACAGGTGATATGCTGTGGCGACCCCTAACCGGGAAAAGCCGAAAGAAGAAGAAGAAGAAGAAGAAGAATCAGGTCAAAGAGAAGGTTATTTAAATCATGTTTATCTTGGCCAGGAAAATTAGGTCTCTAATAGGAAATAAATTTACCATCTTTTGTGTAACTTTTTGGATAATGTTTGAAGTAGGTTGTTGAAGACTCTTTGAGAGATTGGGGGTAGTACACAGACAGGACTCCAGCCATACTGGGTTACATTTCCTTCCACATGTTCAGACCACAAACTGAAGGTAAGAACTAAAGAGGTGGTGTATCATTATTCATTAAAGATAAATACACCTGTAGATTGGTTACACAGCACAATTTTCTGGAATTACTTCAGATGCAATTGAAAAAAGCCGCGGTGGTGCAGCGGTAGCATTGTCGCCTCACAGCAAGAGGTTCTCCCTTTTGATTTTCAGCTGGAGCGCCTTCTGTGTGGCATCTGCATGTCCTCCCCGCAGTCGAGTGGTGTTCGAAAGACATGCGTGAATGGGCGTGCCTTCGTTGAAGGTTGGGCGTCGAGCTGGCACCTCGGCACTGTGAAAATCTACTGCCAATCATTAGCGGACTGGAGTTCCACTGTGGTGACCCCTAACCGGGAAAAGCCGAAGGAACAACAACTTCAGATGGAATTCACTGTTGGTAAGACCCCTCTTCAAGTCATTGCCAGCTATAGGACCCCCTCCATGAAAAAGGACATCTAGTCAACCTACTTGGATCTACTTGAGTCAATCAAGATACAACTGAACACCCTAGTTTTGGGTGACTTTAATTACCCATCCATTGACTGGGTAAATTATACATGTTCTAGCTCACTTGACCAAAGGTTCCTGCATTTTGTTAACTCCAATACCCTGGATCAGCTGCTTGTTACCCCCACAAGGAGCTCAAATATCCTGGATCTGGTGCTCACCAACATGGGGGACTGTTGCACCACCCCCAGTGTACTGACATCCCTGGTGAGATCTGACCACAAATTAATCTCCTTAGAAGTAACTATAACACCCCCCCCCCTTAGCAGCAACTAGACTAAAAGACTTCTCCAAGGCCAATTACAACCTCTTAGGAGATGGCATAAATAGCATTGTAGCCCCTTCCCCCACAGATGGAATAGACACATTTGTTGGGTTATACATCTATGTTTTATACAAAAATCTGTACAATTGTATTGACTCTGCCTTACCTGATAGAACCAAAGTAAGATCTTCAAGAAAGAGCAAACCTGCCTGGTGGACACCTGTCATTAACAAGATATACAATAAGAGAAAGAAATTGCTAAGAATAGGAAGGAATGGACTCAAATCTGGAAACACTCCCTCCTCAACTTAAACAAGCAAATAAAACTCCTTGTGAAGCCCTCCAAAACTAACTACAAATCCACAACTAAGGACAATCATAAGGCTTTCTTTAGTTATATCTGTAACCTCAAAGGAAAGTCCCAAGTTTGCACTGAACCTTTAGTTAATGGTACTACATATACAGATCCTGTGGATATAGCAAACCTGCTGGCTGACTGGTTCAATGAAAACTTCACCCTCATCCCCACCACACATTACCCCAAAGCATCCCTACCACCTGCCCACCACCTAGTATCTCTAAGGAGCATGTCTTTTACACCCTCTCCAAGGCCAAAAACACAGCGTCCATGGGACCAAATAACATCTCAGGCTGTGCTCTACATGGGTTAAAATAGGAATTAGCAATACCACTAGGTACTCTTTTCAATCACAGCCTAAGCAGTGGCTTCATCCCAGAGAAATGAAAAACAGCTACCACCATCCCTTTGCACAAAGGGGTGCATCCACCGACCCTGGGAACTATAGACCCATTAGCTTGACCAACATTATCTGTAAGGTCATGAAACAAATCATCATGGATCTTATCAACAAAGATATAGGAACTCTTCAAATGCTTTATCCCACCCGGTTTGACTTTGTCAAGAGGAGATCATGCCTGTTAAACTTGGTGGACTTCTTTGAGACAGTCACCAAAGCCCAAGACTAGGGTAAATCTGTGTATACGGCCTACCTTGATTTAACCAAGGCCTTTGACACAATCCTCCATTCAGGCATCATTAATAAACACACCCAGTTGGGTATCAACCCATATATTGTCAGGTGGGTTGCAAACCAGCTCACTAATAGAACTCATACAGTCAAAACTGGGGATTCAACCTCCTCCAACAAACCCATAACCATCAGTGTTCCACAGGGATCGGTTCTGCGACACTTACTGTTCAGAATCTACTTCTCTGAAGTCCAGGCAAAAACTAAAAGATCTGTGGCTAACAAAGTTTGCTGATGGCAGTACTGGGAGTGGTCAATGAGTTCTCTAACAATGTCAACATCCTGCAAGAGAAACTTATGTAGACTAATGACTGGTGCCAAAGTCATGGTCTTAAACTAAATGCAAAAAATGCATTATTATCTCCTTCAGCAATGGCGATGTTCCTGCAAACTACCACACCAACAGCAATACCCTAAGCACCTATTCAGTGGTGAAAGACCTGGGCACACAGGTTGACAGTAACCTTACCTTTGATCACCATGTCTCCACAGTGGTAAGAAGGGCATTTTTTATTGCTCATCTCATAGGTAAGTGCATTACCCCCAGAAAAAAAGAGGTCATAACCACCCCTGTACTCTTCCCTCATCACTCCAATAATAAGAGTGCAACACTCCCTTTGGAATGTACCTTTCCAAGCACCTGCAGCAATTGGAGAGACCACAAAGGCTCTTTACAAAGAAAATTCAGTGTCTGCAGCATCTGTCATATGTGGACAGTCTAAAATCACTGTCACTTTACTCTGTGTCATACAGACTACTCTGAGGCGACCAGTGCTTGCATATAAGGCAATTTCTGACCCTGCTTTAATGTGAATGCTACACATTCACAAGTCAAATGTCACATGGATCACTTGTTCTGAGGACCTTAACCTGGTATGTGACATTTATTTATTTTATTTATTTATTTGACATTTGGTTACCAGGAAAATCTGACTTGGTAGAATACCCATTTTCATTGGAGGCCTGGGGAGAAAAGCTCCATTTAAACCACAAAATAAAAAAGATTAAAAAAATTGTGTAGTTGATTATACAGTATAAGATGTGAGAAAAAAATATTTACATTATTCTCAGCAGTATATAATACATAGATGGTATATGGGAGAGCTCAAAGAGCCATATACCTACAATTATCTCAGGAAAACTTATCAAACATGTCGGTACTGGAAGATTAAGATGTTAAAAGTATTCTCCAAAAGACCAGCCACAATGAAAGGTATACAAATATTTAACAATAAACAGTAAAATAGAAAACATGAAACTACTGAATATGTAGTTACAAAAAACTCCAGAGTTTCAATTACAGGAGCTATAAAAAATAACACAGCTGAATAGATTCACACAGATGCAGAAAAACAATACTTAACTAATCTCACTATATTTTCCTGACTGACCAAAGAATTACTGTTCCCTGTTACTTAACAAAGCAATGGAAGATGATGTGTTGAGTTACTTCCTACAGCAATGTAAGATGAGGTGTGTTGAGTTGCTTACTCTAGCAAGGCAAGATGAGGTGTGTGGTTGTGTGAGATATCAAACATCCAAGTGTGTGTCTCAGCTACTGGGAACAGGGACACAGAGCTCCAGTGTGGTCAGTGTGGAGTCTTGTTTGGGGCCTGGAGAGAGACAGAGAGCCCATACCCTGGTCTGGAGTATGCTCCCGGTGTGCTCTTAAGGGAAATTGTGCTTGGTGCAGACAACTCATCTGAAAATACTGTGTGTATCAATTTTTGCTCCTAGTGGCCATCCCTCACAGGTGTCAGTGGTGAGGACTGAGGCCCCTTGATTACTGGCCTGGAGTAGAAACTGTCACATACAGCTGTCAGCTGTGGGCAGTTGTCAATGAAGGTGTGCGTACTCTCAGCAGCCACAAGGTAAACATACAAAGTTTCATTTTCACAACAATTTTATTTTTGTTAGTTTAGTTTAGTCAAGGAAAGCAGGCAAAGATGTCAGCAGAGGATTATGGCAAGCTGACAAAGAACCAGTCAGCCAAGGTGTGCAAAGCAAAAGGACTGCTGCATGCCAGCCTAACTAAAGAGGAAATAATTTCAGCCTTAATCACAGCTGCAACATGGACCAACAACCAGGAAGGCAACCAGTCTGGTGATGGGGATGTGCAGCCTTCAGAAACAGGACAGTTCACCTTTTCCTCAGAGAACTTAAACATCTGTCTGGAGTTAAAAAGACTTGATCCGGGGGCCAAACATTTGGAATTAGAATCAGCAGAGAGACTGCATCAGACAAAACATATGGAATTAGAATCATCAAAGTGACTGCAGCATTTGAAGGTTGAAGAAAAAGAGAAACAGTACCAACATGAGAGGGAGATGCTGACTCTTTGTCAGGATCATGGAGGTAATGGGGAAGGGAATAACTGAACTCCAAAAGCAATAAAGGTCAGTAAATTTCTGCCACAATTTACAGAGAGTTATAATTTTGATAGTTTTATTCATATATTTGAAAGCGTATGTAAACAGTATAATGTTGAACAAGGGCTCTGGGTACAGTTCCTGACCCCATTACTCCATGATAAAGTTGTAACTGCTGTTTCTAAATTGTTTGATACTGATTGTTTAAACTATGATAAAGTTAAACAAAGTTTATTAGAATGTTTTAAGTTAACACCTGAAGCTTACAGAAAAAGTTTTGTGAGCATAGATACAAGGCAAATGAAAATGTATGTGATTATATTACTGAGTTAAGCACTTATTTTCATAGGTGGGTGGGTGAGTGGGTGTCAGGTCACCACTTTTGAAAGGCTGGCAGAGCTTTTGGTAAGGGAATAAGCCCTTAGCACTTTGCCTAAAGACATGAGAGTCTGGTTGGCAGACTCAGAGTGTACCTCTGCAGATGAGCTGGGAAGAAAAGGGGATCTCTACTTAGCAAGTAGGGCACCACTGCACATGGATATAAAGCAACCCATGGTGGGCAGCTTATACCACCCCAACAGAGTCCACCAGTAACAGGGGAAGCCCCTAGTTCATGTGCATGGCCAGGATCAAAGTTAGATGTTTCAAATGTAATCAGATGGGCCATGTAGCATACAGATGTCCACTGAAGCAAGGTGAACAAATGGCAAGGGAGCCAGCAAGTGGGAATAACAGCATGCCAGTGGTAAGTTGTCTGGAGACAACAGGGGTACCCTACTATCACCAGAGTTTGTATCTTATCTTAGTGGATGGAAGATAGGCCACTGCTAAGAGAGACACATCCTCTGACATAACTATTGTGAAGCCTGCAGTGGTTAAAGAGGAGCAATACTTGCTTGGGCAGTCCACTCCAGTCAGAGCTTTAGGAGGAATCCAATTCCAAATACCTTTGGCCAGGGTTCACCTTGACCGTGAGGGTGGAAAGGAAGCAAGTAGGTAGGTGTGTTAGAGATTATCCCTACAGATGTCTTGATAGGGAATGATTTTGATAATGCAGTACCTTGTGTGCATGCAGTTATATGCAGTCAGGCTTGGAGACAGGCATGTGGGTCTGGTAGCCTGGGGGAGACCAAGACAGACTCCACACCTGAAGCTGGGGCTGGTGATGTGGCTATTTCAGGGAGAAAGCTACCCTGTAGCAGTGAGCCTGAAAGTGAGCCACAGCTACTGTTAGGTATTGATGTTCCTGCGGACATGGTGACTGCAAGGACAGAGGTGAGTGGTAGTACCCAGGCTGACAGTGAGGCACTGCTTTCAGAAGATCCCAGGCTTCCTGGGGAAAGGGAGCTGGGAAGGATCACAAAGGTAGAGTTGAGACAAGCTCATCTTTTAGACCCTACCTTACAAGGCTTGAGGGAAGTAGCCACCTGATTCTCAAGGAAAAGGGGAATCAGTATACTGGAACAAAGTGTTACTGCATAGAGAGTGGACCCCTGAGGGAGCGCTAGAGGGTGAGGTAATACAGCAGTTGGTAGTACCTAGAATCTGCCATCTGGCACTTCTAGCCATAGCCCATGACATTCCTTTTGCAGGTCATAAGGGCATAAAGTGTACCAAGAGGCACATTATGCATAACTTTTATTGGCCTGGGAATGTAACAGGGTACTGGAGGACCTGTGAGCAGTGCCAAAAGGTAGGCAAGGCAGGAGACAACAAACATTACTTACGTGCAATATGTCATTGTTATCTGCATAGCTCACTTTACATTTTATACTTTATTGTGTTTATTTTTAGTATCTTATTTTTAATTTCTATTTCAGTATTTTTAAATTATTATTAATCTTTCTTCTGTATTTCGTGCAGTGATATGCATTTTTTCCTCTGTGTTGATCTGTATGACAATAAAGTTTACTTTGACTTTGACTTGGACAAGGCCAAAGCTCCTTTGATGCCTTTGCCTGTGATTGAAGAGCCATTTAAAAAGGTAGCTGTGGATATTGTGGTGCCTCTAGTACCCCAAGTTCCACAGGGAAGAAGTATATCCTTGTGCTAGTAGATTATACTATTAAATATCCTGAGGCAGTGGCTCTGTCCTCCACCAAGGCAGGGAAGGTGACAAACACTTTGTTAGATATTTTCAGCAGGATAGGTTTCCTGAGAGAAATGCTGACTGACACAGGTGCCAACTTCATGACATACCTGCTGGCTTTTCTGTGAAAGCACTGTGGGTGAAGCATCTAAAGACCACCCCCTACTAACCACAGACTAATGGTCTTGTGGAGAGGTTAAACTCTACACTAAAGATCATGCTATGGGAATTTGCAGACCAATTTAAGAGAGAGTGGGACAAATGTTTGCCCCATCTGCTGTTTTCATACAGAGAGGAATCCACAGGTTTTTCACCTTTGAGTTGCTGTATGTGCATAGGGTGAGGGGACCTTTAGATTTGATTTGTGATGAGTGGGAGGGTGAATGTGAATTCCACAAGGAGTCTGTTATGGCACATATCCTAAACCTCAGGACAAGGGTAAGGGAGCTCGCGGGTTGGCCCAGGAGAACCTGGCAAGAGCCCAACAGCAGAAAAAGGTCTGGTATGACAGGAATGCTTGAGTCTGAGAGTATGCTGTGGGACAGAAGGTTATGGTGCTCATTTCTGTTAGACACAATAAGCTGCAGGCATTCCAAAATCTTAAAGGGGCTTTAGGATGACCCCCTGTGTTAACCAGTCTAGATTACAGCAAAGAAACTGTTGTGTAGGTGGACGTGTCAAACCATGGGGTGAGGGCTGTATTCAGCCAGGTTTCTTCAGAGGAAGAATAGCACCTAGCTTATATCTCAGCCGTAGACTCCAACTCAGGGAGGAATGTTATGCAACTGTAGAAAAAGAATGTCTAGCCATGGTATGGGCACTGCAGAAACTTCATCCCTAACTGTATGGAAGGAAATTCACTATGGCTACAGACCACAGTCCCTTAACATAGCTACATTCTGCCAGCCAGCAAAATGTCAAGTTATTAAGGTGGAGCCTAGGGTTGCAGGCATATGACATAACAGTGCAGCAACATAGTGAGGTCAGCAATCCTAATGCAGATGGACTGTTAAGACAGAGTATAGGTTAATGTGTTCCCAGACAAGCCCATTTCTCTCAAGGAACATTTTTCCAGGGTTACTTGAAAAAATATATTGAGTCTTCAAAGTGTGTGGAGGGGGAGATGTGATGATATGAGGTAGTGCCGTCTATGCCCAGGAGAGTAGAGCATTACATGTTTAACATATGCCAGCATAGCTAAATGGAGTTTTGTAAATAATTTTATGCCATTTGACTGTCACACTGATTTGTATAGATGTAGTAATAAAGTCGTTTGTGTTAAAAATGCATCAACAGTGGGTCCTGCTGGACAGAAAAGAGATACACATGTATGTCAGACAGTATTATTATAACTGATTAAATGTATATGTTTTAACAGAGAATTCTGGAAGGAAAGAGGTTAATCTCAGGCCAACTAATTTTGAAAAATAGGTTGAAAATTAAATGGGTTGGTTTAGGCCATAAAGATTTTATCTTACTGGTCTGATTGCAGCCAGAGACAAAAATGTCTGGGAAAACCAAGTCTAGGAATCTTACTATATTGTCCTTAGTGGTGAACTAATTGCTACCGTGGAAGAATTGAAGTTTATGAAATTGATTTGTAGCTTTCAGATGCTGCAACAGATCTTAGCAAAGCTCTGGGTGTGAATTGTATCAGAATCAGGTGACCAGATGTAATATCATTCTATAACCAACACTGAAATGATTCTTTAGATATTAGTGAGATATATGATGGAACCATAGCAGCAGCACTTTGTTTTTTGGAACCTGATGGGAAAGATCTCTCATAAATATCTCACACAACCACATACCTCATCTTACCTTGCAGTAGTAAGCAATTCAACACTCATCATCTTGCCTTGCTGTAGTAAGTAACTTAACTAGGGAACAATGTTTCTTTAGTTAGGAAAAAGATAGTGAGATTAGTTAAGCATTGTTTTTTCTGCATCTTTGTGAATCTATCCAATTGTGTTATTTTGTATATCTGCTGTGATTGAGCTGGTGTTTACTGTAACTAGATATTCAGTATTCTCATGTTTTCTATTTTATTATTTATTATTAAATATTTCTATAACTTTCATTGTGGTTGGTCTTTTAGAGAATACTTTTAACATCTTAAGAGTACTTTTGCTTATTTTAGTGACTCTGTAGCCACTTCTGAAAGCCTTGCTGCACTGGTCAAACTACCATGTGTATTAGTATTAATTTTACTCAGTATAATTGGATACCCTTGTAAGAGCCTTAGAGTAGCTGACTGGTGGCAGCTTAATTACCTTATAATACCATGACCAGATGTAATATCATTCTATAACCAACACTGAAATGATTCTTTAGATATTAGTGAGAGATATGATGGAACCATAGCAGCAGCACTTTGTTTTTTGGAACCTGATGGGAAAGATCTCTCATAAATATCTCACACAACCACATACCTCATCTTACCTTGCAGTAGTAAGCAATTCAACACTCATCATCTTGCCTTGCTGTAGTAAGTAACTTAACTAGGGAACAATGTTTCTTTAGTTAGGAAAAAGATAGTGAGATTAGTTAAGCATTGTTTTTCCTGCATCTTTGTGAATCTATCCAATTGTGTTATTTTGTATATCTGCTGTGATTGAACTGGTGTTTACTGTAACTAGATATTCAGTATTCTCATGTTTTCTATTTTATTATTTATTATTAAATATTTCTATAACTTTCATTGTGGTTGGTCTTTTAGAGAATACTTTTAACATCTTAAGAGTACTTTTGCTTATTTTAGTGACTCTGTAGCCACTTCTGAAAGCCTTGCTGCACTGGTCAAACTCTACCATGTGTATTAGTATTAATTTTACTCAGTATAATTGGATACCCTTGTAAGAGCCTTAGAGTAGCTAACTGGTGGCAGCTTAATTACCTTATAGTCTGGGCAGTGGGGGCACACGTGGCAAATCTGTTGCAGCCTTTCCCAAGAGAGAGTGTGTGTGTGTGCGTGTGTGTGTGTGTGTGTGTGTGTGTGTGTGTGTGTGTGTGTGTGTGTGTGTGTGTGTGTGTGTGTGTGTGAAAATCAAATATCCAAGTATGTGTGTCAACTACTTGGAACAGGGACACAAAGCTCCAAATTGCTCAGTGTGGAGTCTTGTTTGGGGCTTGGAGAGAGACCTTGGACCAAGTTATCATTGCAGATATGTAATATGCTTAGAGAAGGTAAACAGTATAAGATATACATCGAAAAGTTCTAGATAGGTAAAATTACATGATATGAAAAACTTAAGAAGAGTTAATTTTAATCAGTAATGGGGGCTAAATAGTTGTAAAGGCTACATGAGAACTTTACAGGGATACTCAAGGTAATAGGCTATCATAAATGAAAAGAGAGTGAAGAGCAGTGAGGGAAGGACAAAGAGCTAAGACTGATAGTTAATAGAGGAGGATAGATAGGTGAAGGGTGTATAGAATGGGTTATAATTCTAGCTTGGTTTAGAGCAGGAGCAAATTCAAGCCATGAGAAGGTATTCTTTTAATTTGAACTTAAATTTGTTGGGAGTTAATGTTGCTCTGATATCTAGGGATAAAGTATTCCATAGTTTAGCCACAGAATATGAGTAGAGACATTTTCCTGCATTTTTCTGGGGTGTATGTAGAGTTAGTAGTTGCTTATCTTAAGAAGGAAGAGCATTAGTCAGTATGTATATCAGGAGAACTGATTTTAAGGCAGGACATTTGTTAGGTTTATAGATGATTTTATGAGCAAAGGTCACTTGGAGGCAGTTTAATAATAAGGGTATTTCAAGCCAATTAAGTGCTGTCAGGGCACTGCAGTGATGTTTGGAATAAGACACATTTATTGCAAATTTTGGTATTTTGTTGTAACAGGATTGAAACTTATTTTAATAAGACCTGGTGATTGGTTTAGATAGGGGTACCATATAATAGGGAGGGAAGTAGGTAGGTTGTGGCCATTATTATTTTGGTGCCTGAATCCACAAAGCTTCTGTGATGGTAGAGCATCCCTAGCTTGCGGTGTGTTTTCTTTACAGTATTGTGAATGTGTAGAATAAAGGAAATTGTATTGTCTATTGTTGCCCCTAACTATTTTGCATGAGAAACTACCTCAATTTCTATATTATTTAGGGAGTAAATCTTAAAATCTAAAGGTGGCTTATGTGTAAACAGAAGGAGTTTTGTTTTCTTTTGTTAGGATTTTGTAAGAGTTGTGCATTAGTAAGTCAGAATTTAATGGAAGAGAAGGCAGTTTGGGTTATGTGTTTGAGATGTGCTATGTTGTCAGTGGAGGAAATGAGAGTTCAATCATCAGTGTACTGGATATGGGAATTTGGTAGGAAGCAGTATAGTGGCTGGTTATAAAGGTATTGAAAAGGTGGGGATCAAGAATGGACCCTTGTGGAACTCCAGTTTTGTTGGCTAGACATTGTGAAAGACACCCTTGCTATTTAATGCAACCACTGTTGAGAGAGGAGGGAAAGACCTAGGGAAGAAAGTTGTTTTAATAGTTTGGGGTGTGACAATGTTGAAAGCTTTTGAAAGGTCTAGGAATATTGCTGAGGTTACTTGGCCACAGTCTCTTGCCCTGTTGATTGTATCCATAAAGGAAATTAGTGCAGTTGCAGTACTATGTGCTGGTTTAAAGCCATGCTGGGTGAGTATAAGTAGATTGCTGTGAAGTAATGCTCCTGGAGTTGTTTGTGTACACATTTATTTAAAAGCTTGGAAAGATGAGATAGTATGGCAATGGGCCAGAAGTTGGAAAATTCACTAGATTTCCCTTTGTGTAGTTTGGTTATGATAGACTTTTTCCATAGGGTGGGGACATGAGATTCCACAATGGATTTGTAAATGAGAATACTGACAGGGTAGGCAATAGCATCTGCAGTGATTTTTAGGTATTCAGAAGGAAGGTTGTCAGCGTAGGGAAAACAGGGTTTCAGTTTATCTAGTAGTTTGCATATAAAGTTAGTGGGTACTGGTTGCAATGATAATATAGGAGGTTGAGGGGGTGAGGTAGAAGTATTTTGAAGAGAGGGGGAAGTAGAGACAGTGTTTGGACGGTGTATGAGAAGGAGGTGGATTTATGGTAGAGTTAGGGTTATTGTTTTTGTTTGGGTCATTCACTAAGTTTGCAATGCTTTCTATAAAATGTGTATTAAACAGTTCTGCTATTTGGGATGGTGATTTATCTATGGCTGAAGAGGGGTGTTGCATAGGGTTTACTATCATTATGTTGAAGTGGATTTGGATGAATCCACTTCAACGAAAGGCAGGGGGTCAAATGGTGACAATGTCGAACTCGACATTGTCGAAGTACAAATCTCACCCCTATCTCGACCCATGTTAAAGCCCTTTCCGTGGTTATATTCAAGACATACTTTGGCAATGTCGGAATTCAGAATTGTCAACTTTCACAGACTTGAGTCGGTGTAAGCTGTATTCAACCGTGTCTGGTCGGACATAATGTTAATAAACCGTTGCATTGATCCACGGGGGTGAGACGTGATGAAATCATATTCCAGAACTTTCTTGAGTTATTTTTATGGTTATTCAGCTGCTGTGAAAAGTACTGTTTTTTATTATAGGTTACTTGTTTTTTTTTTTGGCTTGATTATGTAATTGTCTAAAGTTTTGTAGGGTTGAATTATTTTTTATTTTTTGCCAATCCTTCCATGCTTTGTCTCTGATTGTTAGTAACATTTTAGTGGATTTAGCTAACCAGAGTGCATGACGAAAACTTGGTTCAGGGCTGTGGAGAGTGCCCCTGCCTTACCAGGCTATACCTCATTCCACACATTCCAACCCCAAAATGAGGTCAGGAAGACTAAGGGTGGTGGAGTCTCTATCTTTATTATGGACAGGCACACCTCCAGACTGGTTTGCCAACATGACACACTGGAACTACTCCAGGTACAACTGGCAGTTGACAAGACACCCATCAAAGTTATAGCTAGCTATAGACCCCCATCCATGACTCAGGACACCCACTCCTCTTACCTGGATCTACTTGACCCCATTAAGGTACCCCTAACACACTGATCCTTGCTGACTTCAACTACCCTACAATAGACTGGGTGAACTATTCTTGCACTAATGCACTCTCTCAATGATTCCTTGACTTCATCAGTTCTAAAGCACTAGACCAGCTAGCTCATCTCATTCCCCACAATGGGAGATAACATTCTGGACTTGGTTCTCACCAACATGGGTGACTGTTGCACCACTCCATTAGTATGTTCTTCCCTGGTGAGATCAGATCATCAGTCTGTCTCATTCAAAGTTTCTATCCCACTCAACTCCCCCTAGCCATAATCAAGCTAAAAAAACTTCTCAAAAGCTGACTACAGCCTCCTAAGGGAGGGTATCTGAAGCTTTACACCACTGCCCCCCTCAGAGGATGCAGACAACTATGCTGAACAGTATGCCAATGCAGTATACAAGCACCTGTACAACTACATGGACTTAGCCATACCAAATAGAACTAAAACCTGCTCCTCAAGGAAACAAAAAACTGTTTGGTGTACATCCTCTGTCAACAGGCTTTAGAAAGGAAGAAACCGTTGTCAAAGGGTTAAAAGGAACAAATTCCAAACTGGAAAAATTCCCTCCTTAGCCTCAACTAGCAAATTAGATCACTAGTGAAAACCTCCAAGGGCAATTATGAATCAAAACTAGCCTCCATAACAAAAGAAAACCATAAAGTCTTCTTCACTTACGTCAGCAACCTCCATGGCAAAGCCTAGGTGTGTTACGAATTAGTACTTAACAGTATCACTTACACTGATCCTGTTGACTTAGCCAACCTGCTAGCAGATAGGTTCAGCACAAACTTCATTTTCCTGTCCCCCCCAAAGGCCCTTTCAACATCCCAAATACTTTTCCTGCACCTCACATCTCCATAAATCAAGTGTTACAGGCCCTATCCAAGGCAAAGAACACAGCTTCTATGAGATGTGATAGTATCCCAGGATGTATTCCACACCATTTCCAGCAAGAACTGGCTTTGCCATTGAGCACTCTGTTCAACCATAGCCTAAGTACAGGCTTTATTCCAGCAGAGTGGAGAACTGCCATTGTCATCCCTTTGCACAAAGGTGATGTCCACTACTGACCCTAGAAACTATCGCCCCATTAGCTTGACAAGTCTGATCTGTAAAGCCATAGAGCATATTATTATGGATCTCATAAACAAGAAAATAGGTAATCTCCAAGCACTTGACCTCACCTAGGTTGGTTTTGGCAAGGGCAGATATTGCCTGTTGAACCTAGTTGACTTCTCTGAGACTGTCACCAAGGCCCTGGATTTGGGAAAGTCAGTACATACAGCTTACCTTGACTTGGCCAAGGCCTTTGACACAATCCCTTACTTGGGTATTATTGAAAAGCTAGCACAACTTACCATAAATCCCTAGCTCATCAGGTGGGTGGCTAAGTGGCTCACCGACAGGACCCACAAAGTCAAAATAGGCACCTCCACTCTGACAGCAGACCTGTCACTAGTGGAGTTCCCCAGGGATCTATCCTGGGACCCCTACTGCTTGGCATCTATTTCTCAGAGGTCCAGGCAAAGACAAAAGGCCTGTGGTTGACCATGTTTGCAGACAACTGTAAGTTGGGTGCTGTCATTGAATCCCCAAATGATGTTAACATACTGTAAGAGGGTCTCACAGCAACTAATGATTGGTGCCAAAGTCATGGCCTCAAGCTAAATGCAAAAAATGTATTATCATACCATTTGGCAAAAACACGACCCCTACTGATTACCACATCAACAGCAACCCCCTAAGGACACAACCTGTGGTGAGAGATCTGGGCACTCAGGTTGATAACAACCTCACATTCAACAATCATGTAGTGGCAGTGGTCAGAAAATCCTTTTACTTGGTTCATCTCATAAATAAAGGGATTGCATCCAGAAAAAAGGAGGTTATTAGCTTTCTATACACCTCTCGCATTAGACCAATAATTGAGTATAATGCCCCATTTGGGATGTACCTCTCCAAACATCTGCACTAACTGAAAAGGCCACTTAAATACCACACAAAAAGAATCTTTGTCCTCCAACACCTGTACTATGCAGACAGGCTGACATCACTATCACTCTACTCGGTATCATACAGATTGATCAAGGGTGAGCTGTGTCTTGTCTACAAGGCAATCTCGGACCCTGTCCTACTAGAGATTCTCCATATCCATAAGTCTAATTCCTGACACACTACTCACTCAAAAGGCCTGAATCTAATATGTAACATCAACAAAACCTGCTGGAGAGACAGGTTTGTCTCCCAGAGGCTGCCCCATCTCTGGAACAGACTTCCCATACACGTCAAACAGAGCACCTCACTGACCCTCTTTAAGTGCAACCTTGATGAGTGGATGGGAAACCACAAATTTGTCTTAGGGGTTCCACCTGTGTCCCTCAATGACAGGGGTGACAGATGCTGACTAAGGTTTCTTTTTGGGGATAAACTCTTGGCTAGGCTTGTAATGGCCCTAGGGACATTAGCCTGGTAACCTCCTATAATCCTATGATTTATTTTTGTTCTTTTCATGCAAAGTGGAGCTAGACTATTAAGAGTATTCAGCAAAGGTTTATTAAAGTGGATAACTGCTTTGTCTAGGGGAAGAGTTTTTAGTGTAGGCCCATTTAGGGAGTTTAGTATATTAATGAAAAGTTGTTTATTAAAATTGGTTAAATTGTGGGAAGTTTTGTAATTGTGGCTTTTGGGTGGTTATGTTGTTGTCCTGTAATTGTATGTGGGTGAGGTGGTTGCTTAATACACGTTGAAGAGTACCAGAGTTAGAATATTTGTTGGGATCAGGATCCAGTCCAGGATTGTTCCTGAACTGTTGCCTTTTTGATATCTGGTTGGAGTACTGATAAGTTGCATGTATCCGGAGAGATTTAAGCTATTCGCTGGAAAATCAGAAGTTAAGTTTTCCCAGTTGATGTTTACATCACCCAGGATAATAGTTTCATTGGAAATGTTTTGTGAGATCCAGGATAATATGACTTCTAGTATGGGAAAATTGGGGGCCAGAGGGAATGTACGAGACTACAATGCATATTTGTTTAGATTTGTTAATTTGTAAATGGGAGATAAGGATTTCAGAGTTAGAGAATTGTGGAATGGGCTTAGGATAGGGTGTTATGGTATGTGATATGGGGTAGATTAGGGCTACTCCTCCAGCTTTTTTGTAAATTTGATCGGCTCTTATTATGTTGTAACCTGGGTGGAGGAGTTCTGTGTCATGGATGTTTGATTTTAGCCATGTCACTGTGACTGCAGTATGTCTGCTGGAGGGACAGATTTGTCTCCCAGAGGTTGTCTCACCCTTGGAACAAGCTTTCAATTCATGTTAAACAGAGCCCCTCGTTGACCTTATTCAAGCACACTTTGGATGACCGGGGGGGGGGGTTCCACCTGTGTCATTCTTGGACAGAGGCAATATGTGCTGATTTTAGTGTCTGCTTGGGAACAAGGGTTGAACTTGGCTAGACTTGTAAGGGCCCCAGGCCCATTAGCCTAGTAACCTCCTGTGATCCTATGATCCTAACCTGAGCCGCCATTATTAACCTTTCATCTTTTGGTTTCAATTCATTCTCCTTAAATATTCCTGTGTCAAATTTCTGTCAACATGAGGTTGTTCTAGAAGATCTGTAGACATGTCACTGTATTTGTGGAATTTCTAATATTTTTTTCCTTTTTGTCTTATCCTTTTCCTTATATTCTTTCTTTTTTCGGCATATTCAGTTGCTATCTGATTTTTGTCTACTTCTGCTTTAATTTCCATTCCCCCCTGATTTCAAGATACTTCTGATAAATAAGCATAGAAGTCATCTTAGACTTCTTCTCCCTTGTGTTTTAAACCTTTCAATGTGTTTTGATCTGATGAGGTCAGCAAATATGTATGCAGTCCCACAATTACCGATCTATGCATGCAGTCAATTTCAAGGAGGCCCATGCCTCCATCAGAGTGAGAAATACATAATGTTGGTATACACTGCTCTTTATATATCATTTAATAAGTATGAAGCAATTTTCTTGTTTTCCTACCCAATGTATATAATATGTTTGAGGACAGATAATCACCCCAAAACTGTAAATTAGAACAGAAAGAGAAAAGTAGGTAGTTAGGAGTTTACTCCTAGATGTAAATGCAGTTTTTCAATATTAGTTTTAGTCTTCTGAAGTATTCCTTACTGAGCTTTATTTTCCTTTGTTCATGTTTTATTGCTGACCTTTCATCTATTTCCAAATATTTATAAATTTTCTCCTGCTAAAGTTCCTTTATATAATATTCCTCTCTCACATTGATATTTTTTTTTGGTGTTGCAGCTTTCTCTTTTTAGATGTTGCTTTTGTACTTCTAGCAAAACCAAATATTCTTATATCATCTGAGAAAGCTTTAAGCATTTGTAGTTGTGCCTTCAGCTCCTCATCTGATGAACTATACAATTTTAATTCATCCACAAAAAGCAAATGAGATCTCTTTAAAGAAGATTGTTCCCAGTTTAATTTCTTCACGTCTTTTGGGTTTCTAATACCATGATGGAATAGGCCCCGTTCATAAGTCTGGATATGATTAAAAAACATGGAATTAATATTGTTTCAGTTTTTGATGTCACCCAAAAGTGCTCTTTGCAGCTCCCTCAACGTGCTCAGAAGTGACTTCTTCTGCAATTCATATGGAGTTACATGTATTGGTAGCATACATAAATATGACTGCAAATTCCTTTTTATGAGACATTGCTCCTACTGCTATTGGAATTATCTGGGTATCCTTCTTCCACATTACTCCCATTTCTGCCTACAAATCCTGGTATTGTATTACTTTGTTTAGCTCTGTACATAAGACACTGTAATCACTGGGTGTAGCAATTTCAATGATCAATGCTATGTTTGTCTTCTTTTCAAGAACTGCTGTATCTGGTTTTCTTGCATCTATTTTCTGAACTGTTGGTAATGGGTGATCTCATGTGATATACACTTCATTATTCTCTATAATGATTTGGGGTTCTCCGGTTCGATTCTTGGCTGGGGTGCCTTCTGTGCGGAGTCTGCATGTCCTCCCTGTGGTTGCGTGGGTTTCCTCCGGGTGCTCCGGTTTCCTCCCACATCCCAAAGACATGCTGTAGGTGGGTTGGACACTCTAAATTGGCCCTAGGTGTGAGTGTGTGCATGTGTGTGCCTTCTGTGAAAGGTTGGGCGCCGGGCTGGCAACTCAACACCGTAAAACTCCACTGCCAATCATGAGCAGACATGTGTTCCACTGTGGCGACCCCTAACCGGGAAAAAGCTGAAAGAAGAAGAATTCTCTATAATGATTTGGGGATCATGTTTCCAATATTTTTCAGCTACTTCGATACTGTAATGTTTGCACAATCCCCAATCCATAGTCTTGGTATACTATTATGCCTTTCAGTATACAGGCCGTCTGCTATTAGTGTATCACAATCAGCAACAAGATGTGCAACTATTTCCAGTTCTGTTTTACAAAACCTGCATTTGTCAGTGATGCCCACATGTTCACTAGACTTTGTAAAATAATGTGCATGTAGTCCACTATCCAATGTGTATGAGCTACCAATGTTTGTTTGTGTCTTTCGGCTTTTCCTGGTTAGGGGTCGCCACAGCGGAACTCCGATCCGCTAATGATTGGCAGTAGATTTTTTTACGTGCCGAGTTTGCCAGCCCTGATGCACAACTTTCAACAAAGGTATGCCCATTCACGCATGTCTCCACACAGAAGACTCTCTAGCTGAGAATCGAACGGCACAATGTGAGCTACCAATATTAGCCTTTAATCTTTTGGTTTAAAATCACCTCTCCTGATCCATGATCTACACAAGGTTGTTCCAGGAGTTTTCTGTACTTATCAACAATATTCATGCCTTTTCCTCATGTCGTGCCTTCTCATTTGATCCTTCTTATATTCTTTCTTTTGTTTCGTCATATTCAGTTGCTGCCTGATTTTTGCCTATTTCAGGTTTGATTTCCATTCCCACTTGATACAAACATGCTTCTGCTAAACTAAGCAAGGAAGTCCTCTTAGACTTCTCCTCATGTTTTAAAAGTTTCACTACATTAGGATCTGGTGAGGTCAGCAGATATGCATACATTCCCACTATTGCATATCTACACGTGTAATCAGTTTTGAGGAGGCCCATACTTCCTTCAGGACACGAGATATATAATCTTGGTATACACTAATTTTTATATATCATTTCATAAGTGTGAAGCAGTTTTCATCTCTTTCTATCCAACTGATCCAGTACCTTTTGAGGCCAATCAATCACACCAAAACTGTAAGTTAAAACAGGAAGAGCAAATTGGTTTACAGCTTGGACTTTGTTCCTAGATGTCATGGCTGTTTTCAGTATTAGTTTTTGTCTTCTTATGTATTCTTTACTGAGTTTTTATTTGCATTTTTTCATGTTTTATTGCCAGTCCTTCAACAGTTTCCAAATATTTACATACTCCTTCCTGCTCAAGTTCCCTTATATCTCATTTCCATCCCAGATTGATATTTTCTTGATGCAGCAGCTTTCCTGCTTTAAATGTTGCTTTTGCACATTTATCAAGACCAAATGACATCCTTATATCATCTGAGAAGGGTTAAACCACTTGCAGTTGTGCTTTCAACTCCTCAGCTGATAAACGATACAGTTTAAGTCATCCACAAAAATAAGATGAGAAGTGATTACACTTAGATGTTGTCTGGGAGCCAAATTATAACCAAAACCTAATCTGTTAAGTAGACATCTTAATGGGTTACATGCAAGACAAAACAGAAGTGGTAACAAAGAATCACCCTGGAATATCCCCCTTTGATTTTTTTATCCCTCAGATAATAACTTGCTCTTTGTTATGACTTCATTGCAAAGTGGTTTGCCACTGTTTCATTGTCACTTTGATGTAATTGATCAACATAGAAGGCATCATATACATCTGTAAGCACTCTTTTATCCATGAATTAGGGATGGTGTCAAATGCTTTTTTGTAATTTATCCATGCCATACTTAGAGTTTTTCCCTTTTTGCATTTCTAAATTATGACTTTATTTAGCAATAAATGAGCCTTTGTTCTATATCACTTTCTTTTGTTACCCTTTTGTTTTATTTCCACATTTGAGTTTTCTTCTAAATGGCTATAAACTCTGTCGGCATCAATACTGGTATACAGTTTGTACATCGTCTGAAGGCAAGTCATTGGTGAATAGTTTTTAGGATGGCTTGTAGATTCACTCTAAAGGAAGAGCATCATATTTCCTGTTGTTAACCAAGTTGGTGACTGTTCAGAATGTGCATATAAGTAGTTCATATGCAAAGCTAAATCTTTCTTTTAGTCAGAAGTTAGATACTGCATCTGGGCCTGGAATTTTCCAGTTAGGAGTTTTTCTTAATTTTGTTTCAATTTCTCTTGTTGTTACTTCATCCCATTTGATATCCTGTAGATTTGAACTTCTTTCTGTTTATTTTACTTCTTCTATCCATTCAGCATCTTTGTTATGTTCCATGGGGTCTTCATAAAGATTTTTCCAAAATGTGTCTATTTTGTTCTTTTTTTTATTTTTTTTTTCCCTTTTGCTTTCTTCCCCTATTCTTTTTAAGTCTTTCTTAAACTGATCTGCAAATGCCCATAGCATGGACTTGATTGTAGAGTTTAACCTCTCAACAAGACCATTAGTCTGGGGATAGTAGGGGGTGGTCTTCATGTGATTCACCCCACAGGACTACCACAGACAAGCCAGCAGCTCTGACATGAAATTGGCACCTCTGTCAGATAGTATTTCTTTTGGGAAACCCACCCTGCTGAAAATCTCTAACAAAGCATTTGCCACCTTCTCTGCCTCAATAGAGGACAAAGCCACTGCCTCAGGGTATCATATAGCATAATCCACTACCACTAGGATATACATTTTCCCTGTGGAAGTTGGGGTACTCAGAGGACCCACAATATCCATAGCTACCCTCTGAAATGGCTCCTCAATCACAGGCAAAGGCATCAAAGGAGCTCTCACCTTCACCCTGTCTCCTGCCTTGTCTACCTTTTGGCACTGCTCACAGGTCCTGCAGTACCCTGTTGCATCTCTGGAAATTCCAGGCCAATAGAAGTTCTGCATAATATGCCTCTTTGTATGTTTTATGCCCATATGATCTGCAAAGGGAATATCACGGGCTATGGCTAGAAGCGACAGACAGTAGGCTCTAGGCACTATAAACTGGTGTACTCTCTCACCTTCCAGCCCTCCCTCAGGGGTCCACTCTCTGTACAGTAAGCCTTTGCCCCAGTATACAGATTCCCCCTTTCTTTGAGAATCAGGTGCCTCCCTAGCTACCTGTCTCAGGCCTTGCAATGTAGAATCTGAGAGCTGAGCCTGTCTCAACTCTCTCCTTGTAACCCTTCCCAGCTCCCCTTCCACAGGAAGTCTGGCATCCTCTGACAGCGGTGCCTCACTATCAGCCTGGGTACTGCTACTCACCTCTACCTTTGCAGTCACTCTGTCCAAGGGAACATCAGTAGCCACAAGCAGCTGTGGCTCACATTTAGTCTCACTGCTACAAAGTAGCTCACTCCCTGAAGTAACCACCTCACCAGTCCTGGCTGCAAGTATGCAGTCTGTCTGGGTCTCCCCCAGGCTACCAAACCCACATGCTTGTCTTCTAGCCTGACCACATGTAACTGCATAAGCACAAGGTACTGCCTCATCCAAATCCTTCCCTCTCAGGCACAGGACATCTGCAGGATGGTAGTTTAGTACCCCTGTTGTCTCAAGACAACCTACTATTGACATTTTGTCTTTCCCATTTACTGGCTCCCTCACCTTTGGTTCCCCACCTTGCCTCCATGGACACCTGTATGCCACATGGCCCCACTGGTTGCATTCAAAACATTTAACCCTAGCTCCTGGATGTGTACCTGGACTAATGGCTTCCCTTGCTACTGGCAGATTCTGTTGGTGCAGTCTGTGCTGCCCACCATGGGTTCCTTTAGACCCATAAACAGTACTGGGGGTTCCCTTCTTGTGCAGGGCTGCCCTGCTTGCCAGGTATAGGTATCCCTTCTTCTCCAACTCATCTGAAGTAGCATATTGTCTATCAGCTAACCAGATCCTCATGTCCTCAGGCAAAGTGCTAAGGGCTTGTTCCCTCACCAAAAGGTCTTCCAGCCCTTCAGAAGTGGTGACCTGACATCCACTCACCCAGCTTTGACAATAAGTGCTCAGTTCAGCAACATGTTCACACACACTTTCATCTGCCTTGTGTCTATGCTCACAAACTTTTTCCTATACATTTCAGGTGTTAACTTAAAACATTCTAAAAGACATTTTTACAGCAGTATAATCAAAACAGACAGTGTTGGGCATTTTTGACAAAAAAGTTACAGCTTTCCCATGGAGTAAGGGGGTCGGGAACCATACCTAGAACCTTTGGTCAACACTATACTGTTTGCATACCCTGTCAAACTTATGCATAAAACTATCAAAATTATCCCCCTCTTTAAATTGTGGAAGAAATTTACTGACCTGATGTGCTTCTGGGGTCCAGTTACTCCCTTCCCCATTACCTTCATGACTCAGGTGAAGAGTCAACATTTCCCTCTCATGCCTCCTCTGATGCTCCTTTTCTTTGGCTTCTATCTCCAAATGCCTGGCCTCCAACTCAAGTCTCTTTACCTCCAGCTGGATTTTTATGTCCACTGCAGAAAGCTTGAGCTGTCCATTCTCCAAGGATATTGAATCTCCACTGCCAGTCTGATTGTCCTCCTAGATGCTGTTTTCTGATGCAGCTGTAACCAAGGCTGCAATCAGGTCTGCCTTAGTCGGGTTTCCATGCACCAGTCCCCTAGCCTGGCACATCTCCACCAGCTGGCTCCTTGTCAGTTTTCCATACTCCTCTGCTGACATGCTGCCTGCTCACCCTGACTAACTAAGCTAACAAAAAAAATAAAAAAATTGTGATCTGAACTCAGAGTATTCACTGTGTGTCTGTTTTAGAGTTCAAAACACCTTCAGAGATCACTGTACACAAGCTACAGGATTCACTCTACCCACACCACTACAAGCCCATTAGTATTTGCCAACTAATTAATATGTGATGTGGATATCCCAACACTGCAAACCAATTAATATGTGATGTCCATGCCCTGGCCCAGCAATCAAGGAGCCTCAATCCTCACCACTAACACCAGAGAGGGTATCTCATATAGAAGAAAGGATAACAAATACACACAGTAATGTTCAATTTCCCTTAAGAGCACACAGAGATCACAGTCAGTCTGGGGACAGTTGCTCCCTTGCTCTCCAGGTCCCCAATAAGACTCCCTACTGGCACAGCTATAGGGTCCAGATCTCAGCCTAGCTGGCAAGCTAACCTCCAGTACCCTCTCTGTCCAACCAGTGATTCATGTCCCTGCCCAAGTAGCTGACACACATACACACACACACACACACACACACACACACACACACACACACACACACACACTTTGAAATAAGTATTTATACAACTTCACAGACACTCCTGGGAAAGGCTGACACAGATTCTCCAGCTGTGCCTCTATACCCAGACTATACGGTATTAATTCCTGCCACCACCAGCTAATAATTATCAGCTACCCAAAGGCCCTTAAATGGGTGTCAAATTATTACTGTGCAATATTATTACCAATTGGTAAGTGTGACTAAACAGTCTTAAGGTTTATTAGAGTGGCTTTGTACAATAAACTCTATAAATATGCAATGCACTATAGAGCTTAACTTATCTCTACATAAACCAGCCACAGTTGAAAAGGGTTAAAAAATATTTAATAATAAATACTTAAAACACAAGACAATACTACTACACCACAGTGCCATTCAAGAGTTCAGAGATCTCACAGAAGCTTAAAATAATTCAGTAGTACAGTTCTGACATAACAGAAAAACACTTAGTCTAATCTTTTCTAATTCCTAGTTATTGCTACAAGAAAACATTCTTCTAAAGTAACTTACTTACATGCAGAACATATGGCAGTGCTGAGTTGGATAGTCATACAAAAAGGCTTACAGTCTCTCTCTGAGCAATAGTTTTTAAAATCACTAACAAACATTTCTGCTGGGCCCTCCCAGATTATATCATTTTTGACATTGCCAACAGGCTACACTATTTATTAAGCTAACACCTGCTCAGGAAGCCACAACAATGAAAGACATTTCACATGTACACTCTAGTAATTATTCCTTAAGTTAAAACAATAGAAAGAATGTGCTAGCCCAGACAGATAGACTCTGAGCTCTAGAGATCAAAGGATAGGTTTGACATAATTTGAACTTCAAAAGAAAGATTTGAAATGATCGACTTAGTTTTCCTTACAGCAGATGGCAGTGTTGCTGCAATCTTGAAGTTCAACATTTTACAGTATTTTCTTTCATTTATGAAACAAGCCTGTATTTTACATTTATATTTATAAATGCCAGAATTATGTATCAAATTCTATTTGACTAGGCTGGCAGCCTTCATCCATCTTCCCCAGTCTTCACACAGCCCAACATTTCTTTGTCTATGCAATGCTTTTCCATGGATCTGTTGTGTGTTGAATTTAATAAACACAAATTTGCATTTGAAACTTTTAACAGTTTTTCTTGTGCAAGTAATTTTCTTTCCTCTAACTTTTCTCTTAATCATTTTGAATATTTTTATCTGAACATTCTGGGCTTCTTGCATAAAAGGAACAATACATAATTTCTTCCTTATCTTCTTTTTTGACCTGTCAGTTTTTGTGGTTTTTGTGGACTATTACTTCCTTTTACAACAGGGGGCTGTCCTCCCCCTGAGCCTGGCCTAACCTCATTATAGGAATGTTTCCGTGCCTTGAGGATTCTTCACTGTCATTTTTTCCAGTCCTGGCACCAGTGCATCTACCAGGATTGAGCACATTTTATCCTGGGACTTGTGCACCCAACTGTCTTTTTCATTTTTTATCTCTGTCCATGATATATGCCATATAAAATGCATTTTATATATCAGTGTCATCTTGGTGTGATTTTGTGAAAACAGGGTCCACCATGTGAAGCTACTCACCAAGACTTGCAGATAAATTCAGTTCCAGCAATACTACTCTGCTTTCTTACAGATTTTATAATCAATCTATTTGGACCCCTTTATCATCTTTCCATTCAGACCCCTTGTATAATGGATGAGATGTGAATTCTAAATGACGTAATGTCACCATAGCCACATATGGTCCATAGTGCTTTCTAAATACGTAGAGCTATGTGTGCTGTTGACAGTTGCAGTACAAACCTAATGGTTGCTCCTCAGATTATATCCTTGATAGTACACAACACTTTTGCTGTGGAGTATGGATAACCATTCTTAAATATCAGGCTCGCTTCATACATGGTGGACTAGGATGTTATGCCTCTTTATGAGTCACACACAGATCTTGAAGATGTATGTACCAGATGTGCAAGTCACATTTAGGTGACTGTATGCCATGTTTTATGAATACAATGGCCTCACCTGTTTTGATGTTTTTTCAGTAATGACCACAGTTAGTAAGTTGTAAATCAAATTTCCATATGCCCTGTGAATTGATATGTGGATCTTTCTTCTCTTTCAGCTGTTCCCATTAGGGGTCACCACAGCAGGTCATCTGTTTCCATTTCTTCCTGTCCTCTGCATATTGCTCTGTCACACCAACCACCTGCATGTCCTCTCTCACCACATCTTAATCCTGTCCATTCTTGTCACACCCAGTGCAAACCTTAACATCTTTAACTCTGCCACTTCCAGCTCTGACTCCTGCCATTTTGTCAATGCCACTGTCTACAACCCATACAACATAGCTGGTCTCACTACCCTCTTGTAGACCTTCCCTTTCTCTCTTACTGGTACCCATCTGTCACAAATCACTCCTGTCACTCTTCTCAATCCATTCCACCCTAATTGTACTCTCTTCTTCATCTCTCTTCCACACTCACCATTACTCTGAGCTGTTGATCCCAAGTACTTAAACTCATCCACCTTCACCAACTCTACTCACTGCATCCCCACCTTTCCTCTATCCTCCCTCTCATTCACACACACATATTCTGTCTTAGTCCTGCTAACCTTCATTCCTCTCCTCTCTAGAGCATATCTCCACCTCTCCAGGGTCTCCTCAACCCGGTCTGTACTCTCACTACAGATTACAATGTCATCTGCAAACATCATAGTCCATGGGGCCTCCTGTCTGATCTCGTCTGTCAACCGTATCCATCACCATTGCAAATAAGAAAGGGCTCAGAGCTGACCCTTGATGTAATCCCACCTCCACCTTAAACGGATCTGTCACTCCCACTGCAGACCTAATTGGTACAGGTCCTTTTCTCCCTCTTTAGTGTCTAACCTTTCATACAACTCTCCATATGCCTTATCCTTAGCTTTTACCACCTCTCTCTTTGCCATGCTCCTCATCTCATTATACTCCTGTCTACTTTCTTCATCTCTCTGATAATCCCACTTCTTCTTCGCCATCCTCTTCCTCTGTATACTCTCCTGTACTTCCTCATTCCACCACCAGATCTCCTTGTCCTCCTTCCTCTGTCTAGATATCATACCAAGCACCTTTCTATGCCTGTGAATTGATGTGTGGATGATATGCCTAATTTTTATTATATTTTGTGGATCTAGGAATTTAATAATGTCATAAATGTGTCAAAGGATGAATTCTGCAACTCAGTGTGTGACATAACTTTATAAATGTGTTTACATTTCCTAAATGGTATTTTTAAGTGTTACAAAATACAAACCTCAGTTTGTGTGTTTCTCAGAGTTAAGGGTATTAAAAATACACAGGCAGTAAAGTGTCTTTTTCTGTTTTTCTCTTATTCTCCTCCATGATATTTTAAGGTTCTGAAATTATACCCACCTGGAATTATGACTTGTTTGTACATAATTTACTCAAATTTATCAACCCAGGGCCCAGTCATCAAAGGGCAAGAAGTCTATAAGTAGTCTGCATATAAGCTTAGCAGTTTTGGGCTGTGATTCATAAAGACTCACTGTGCATCTATGCTGCATGTATGCATACATACAGTAAAGTGAAACACACATGGAGTAATTGTGGATGCAATAGTAAGGTGTATGGTGCGCTGATGAGCAATCTTCACTGCTCATCTGAGATGTACTTAGCAGTGCTGATTATGCATTATCCTACTTGGCTGTGCAGCCTTGCTTTGCTCAGTAGAATCAAAATGTTGCATGCCAGTTATGCGACCTGAAAAGGCAAAAGGCAATGTTCTGAGTTGTTGTAACATTGATTTTCAAAATGACAAATCTACATGAGTGAATGCTAGTGTGCATTTGCTTTTGTAGATTAGTTATTTTGAATGGAAATACACTATGGTGGGAATCGGGAAATTTACCCTTTCCTTCACTGTAGTGCGATCTCACATAAGTAGCAGGGAGTGTGGGGGGTACAGGGGGCTTGTTCCCCTGCAAAAAGTTTGTAGCACATAACTGGAAGTGTAGATATTTTCAGTAAAGTCGACATTCCTGAGTTGTTGACTTTCCTTAATTTCTACTTTCGATTATGTGAACAATCGGTAATGTGTTTTGCAACATTTTGGGTCACATATATGCACACTCGCAATTGTCAGTTGTGAGATTTTGATAGTAACCCAGAACAGATTACATATGGTTCATAAATAGGAATGGTATGGTAGCTCGCTTTGTAAGATGTTTTGTAGTAAAGTGGCTTAAAGCATCATGAGAATCCCCTAAAAGTATGTGTGTAATGGTGTTGGGGACACATATGGCTGCCTATAGCACCAACAATGTAAGGTGAAACATGGTGGTATAGGACAGTAGGAAAGGGGACAGACAACAAGCAGAGGAAAGCACAGAAGATCCCATATAGCAAATTGCAAGGTGGGGGTGGTGAAAATTCAAAATAGTATTTTGCAGGGCAAAGAGACACATTTCTCGTATAATTACAGAGAAGAGGATATGAGAGGCAAGTAAAGGGAAAACATGGTGTGGAGAGAAAAGGTATTTAAGTGTGCAGGGTTGAACAGACAATCATTAAACACTATAGACAAGCAGGGGGTGGTTATGCATATATGCAGTTAGGGTATCAAAGAATGGGTGCATACATATAGATGGTGAACAACAGTGAAATGCTGGGACATATAGATGGTGAACGATGGTGAAGTGGAGGGTTAAAAGATGAGCAAAACAATAGGAAGTGCTTGGCACCTGGCAGGTTATATGGTGGGATGCTGGTTGCAAATGTATTGCCAGTCTGACCCAGACGGCAGCTAACCATTGCTAACTGATACTTCCTATTGGCTAGTGGCAAGGATCTGGTCTGCCCTTGGCAGCCAGATGATCAGGGTCAGATGCATGAGTGAATCTGTTATCTACGCCAAGAAGCTTTTCATATATGCCAGCCTGCTGCCAAACTAAATCTCCACCACAGATTCCACCAACTGCTCCTGTTGTAGTTGTGCCACTACAGGTACCACAGCATTCATTCTTTAAACCTTCAGCAGCTCTCTGCATGAGACAGGCCTAAGCTCATTACCAGGAAGGAGGTCTGAGCTTCATTACTGGGCCCAGCATGGCCTTCTACCATGACAGGTTGTTTTGGAGATGTCAGATGCTCAGATTTCTATTGCTTGTGCAAGACACAATGGGAATGGTGACATAAGTATGGCATACCATAATATGCAATTGAAATATAGTGCATTGTAAACCATCAACAGATTTTACTCATTGTGCTGTCCTGCAAGTCTTTGCTGCCTCCTGTGGCAGACCACTCAGTTCATCTCATATTCATTACATGCTGCAAGATAATGCTGCAGGGACGACACATCAGTACAATGTTAAAGTATAGGACAAAGCACTCAGAACAAGGCTAGATGATCAATGGTCTTGGCTATGTGATTCACTAGCACTGCTGCTTAGCATTGGAGTGGCAACTATAACATAAGGGAACATTCCCTGGCCATGTGCCAATCCTTCTCCAAACAATTAATACCAGAAATGCCTAAAACTGACCTGTAATTATGGCCAGATAAAAGAACATAACTGTTTGCCTATCATACCTAGCCCATTTGACATAAACACTGCAATTGTACTTAAGAATATATATATCCTTTTGTAACAAATTACAAATTACCCCATGACATGCGCTGATAACACCTTGACATTTATGGTGATCACAGGTTACCTATGCAGAGTCTAACTACATAACTGACAGGTATGTAGTCAGCTTGAAGAAATTTGTTTAAATAAATACTAACAGTTTATATCAAGGTGCTCTTGTTGAACATCATCGTCTTACTGGTGGAGAAGATCAGGGTGGTGGCACCTGACATAATCATAGCAGTACTTGCATCTTTCTACAGACTGTGGGTTATCAGTAGCCATTGCCAATATCTGACTGAGGTCATACCATGCATCCAAGTTAATAAATGGTCCATCAGAGACACTTCTCAATTTGTAGCTGTAGCCCCTCACTCTGAGTGAGACTCCTCCTTCTGTATTCAGCACAACAAGTTGTCTGTGTGACTTTCCATGAAAAAAGAAAGTGACTCCATGAATGCAGCATAATGGCAGACAAAGGTATGCATCAGCACATGGTTGTGAACCAAGAGCAGCAGCTCATGTGGGTCTGCACAAAGTAGTTGAACATTCAAAATAGGCATGCTCTATACATACATTGTGAAGTGACACTACTTGATACCTGCCCCATGCATACCTCTCAACCTGGAAACATCAAAAATCTGGACAAGGCCCATGAAAAATAGGTACACATCTGTATGCTGATTAACATCTAATTTGCATACATAGTTATGTAACCCCACTCACTCCAATAGAATTGTGGGATACCAACTTTCAAATGCAAACTGAAGAACATACAACCAAAATATGGCAACAGAGTACAGCCATTCCAATGTTCCATTACCTGGCTATTTCACCCCATGTACCATAAACACTAATGTGTGCATACTGCTTTACTTCTACAATGATTATTTGGATTTTTGTTTTTACATTTTACAGCACAACAATGCACAAACACTAATAGACATCTGGTAAACAAATCAAAATGGTCTCGCGATGACAATAGACTTGGCATTAAAACTTTTCTGCCCTTGAAACTCACATTCATTGAAACAGCATTGAAACCCATACCTCATCCAAAGAAAATGCATCTGGCCAGTGGTGGATACAGATTACCTTTGGGCTGTTTTCAAATCATTGGCCCCTTGCACACAAAACAAGAAACATACATGTGTTCTTTTCTTTGATACACCTTCCTATTAAATTATATTCCTTGTATAATACAGCACACTTGTTAGACAGAGTGCATTTTAAATTTATTGTTTTAACATTTTTCCAGTAGACTGTACTGTAGGCAATGAAACAAAATGCATGAACCAATAATGACAAAACTGCCTGATTCAGAACATTTCCATCATAAAAGTCTACGTCCACACCCACAATATAAATACAATGACATTAGTGTAAGCCATAGGCATCTTGCAGTTTCTCACACTTATTTTCAATTTCATTTTTTTGTTGGGGGGGGGGCAAAATGCCAAAAACCAGGTACGCGTTTTAAACATTGATTGTATAATTTTGTAAAGTTGCTAGAATAAAATGTGCTACCACCATGCATTTCACTGGCAAGTCTTGAACCCAGGACCATATACACTACAGTCAGAGCAACATACCACTATGCCAAATCAGCAGCTTCCTGAAAAATAGGAAGACTGAAACTTAATGGCTATAATTTAGTGAATTCATTTCTAACTTCTCACCATAGCTCTCAACCTCTTAGCATAAAAAACCTAGACAAACAAAGCCAATAATGGGGGAATACAGATTCAGTTCTCACTTCTCACCATAACTCTCAACCTCTTAGCACAAAAAAACTGGACAAACAAAGCCAATAATGGGGGGATACAAATTCAGTTCTCATTTCTCACAATAGCTTACAACTCTAAGCACAAAAAACCTGGACAAAGCTCACAAGTGGTGGTGGCTAGGGACTTACCAGGGACACATTTTAAACATTGCTTGTATAATTTTGTAAAGTTGCTAGAATAAAATGTTGTGTTTCCACCATGCATTTTACTGGCAAGTCTTGAACCCAGGACCCTATGCACTACAGTCACAGCAACATACCACTATGCCAAATCAGCAACTTCCTGAAAAATAGAAAGATTGAAACTTAATGGCTATCATTTAGTGAATTCATTTCTCACTTCTTACCACATTTCTCAACCTCTTAGCACAAAAAAAAAACTGGACAAACAAAGCCAATAATGGGGGAATACAAATTCAGTTCTTACTTCTCACAAAAGCTCTTAACCTCTTAGCACAAAAAACCTGGACAAACAAAGCCAATAATGGGGGAATACAAATTCAATTCTCACTATAGCTCTCAACTCTTAGCACAAAATACCTGGGCAAAGCTCACAAGTGGTGGTGGCTAGGGACTTTAGGCTCTTTTCACCCTGTACTCAAGATACAGGGTTTGAGCCTGAGTACCTCTAGCCACCAGGTGTATTAAATGGGGGTACACACACACACACACACACACACACACACACACACACACACACACACACACACACACACACACACACACACACATGAAAAAAATGAAGGGGTGCCACTCGGAAATCTTGGCACCCCTTCATTTGAACCCCAAAACTCAGTAAAATCTGAGTAATTTGGCAAGGTTGGGAGGTATGGCCCCATGAACAAACTGAATATAAATATTATGATGAATGAAGATGTAATAAAGTGAGCCATAGACATTCATTTTGTGGTCACCTAACTGACCATATGGTACCCACAAGGATATTAACTTGCATTGTTTGGGAACATGACACCATTTTGGTGACTGATGGGTAAAACATCATTCAGAATGATTTAATAATTTCAGAATTCAGAATGTTATTTTGTGTAATATTTGCATTTGGTTAGTAATTGTTTTTTTTTTTATTTTGACAACTGTTGCCATGCTTCAGATGATTGACAAAACAGTATTTAGGATTGCCAGGTATATTGATCCATTCCAACAGTGGTCTGTAGTACTTGGAAAGATATGTTCTGAACACATCCCACACAGCTGCATTTGGTTCTATGTGACATATACAGAAGAAATTACCCTTTTAAACAGAGACATTTACAGTCAAGCTGTTTTCACAAATACCACAAAGGAAACATACTTCACTACACCCTACTTCAGCCCCACAGGGACTTGTAGCTGAGGAAACCTGTTAGGCCAAGCACTATATCTTATACATTAGCAATGATTGAATGCAAAGTAGATCTATATGGAGTCAAGCTCTTTTTCCAAAGAAACTCAAGCAGTACCATGTAGACTGTTGTCCCAGATCATAAATGTATTCAGATTACCTGACCCTCTGTATCTGTTCAAGTGGGAAAATGTGGCTAGATATATAGGAATTCCACTGTGTATAAACTTATTTTATTAAATGTGCAGCAAACAAGTTGTTAATGTTCTGCAGGCTGCACCTCCAGTGGTTAGGTTCATGTACTTTTAGCCATGCTAACCTGTCATGGACTAAAGTATCTTTAGCAGTCTTATGGTCAATCAAAAGCCTGAAGTACAGTTCCTTTCCCTTCTGCTATTCCAGTTATTCTGATTCAATCTTGTGTCTGTCATATACAGAGTTTTTTAGTATGTGTTTGTATTATACAACATACCCCATCTTGCCACACCATTTAAAAGACTAGTTCCTGTCATAAAGTAGTATGTTTTAACATACCAAAGCTACTAAGGCCTACATGCTATGAATATATGTCATTGTGAAGCAAGTTCATTCACAATGTCTGTACATGTACCCATTCACAATCACAATAAACACATACTATATTTATAGTTTCATTGGAAAGTACTTGGCTAGCTGCCTTTGTGGAATATTTTAAGCCTAGCTAAATTCCCTTTTGATGTTATCTCATTTGAAGCCAGATTGGACTTACCCCTAATAAGAATAACTGGGATCTTACCACAGATATTTGAAGGGACCAGTGCATGGGATAAGTAATTATGAGCTGCCTCTATCTGCTAGCAGTACAGGGGGCAGTCCTGGGGTACATTTTCTGTTCCCCATTCATAGATCCAAGATGCGCTTGAATATGGACTGGGATGAGCTTTGTTTTACACGGATGGGGAGTCTTCCAGAGCAGCTGTATCCTCTGCAAGGTATACCTGTCCCTCCAAACCTTTCTGTTAATGCTGCAGAAGAGGTTTATATCCCTAGACTGAGTATTTCTGATGCTATTTGATTTGCTGATGTGTAGTAAATCCATCAGTATTGGGTCAGAGGATGCCTTGTATGTCAGACACAAGTCACCACTTACCAGTTTGTAGGATACTGAGTATAGTGACATGGTTTTGGGTCAATCCATGTAGGCCATATTATTTAGGCCTTGTATCCTTTTAGTGTGGTATCTTTGTGGGCATTACATGCCGAAGAGGGCATTATACTCAATGATTAGCCTAATGAGGGCTGAGTAAAGGGTGACAATGACGTCTCTAGATATAAACACAATCCCTTTGTGTATAAGCTGTGCAATATAGGAGGGCATGTTATGACAATGGACATGTGTTGGTTGAAAGTTAGGTCACTGTCCATATAAGTTCCCAAATCCAGAAAAACTGGTTCAACATTTAGAGCCATATTGTCAGTGTGGTAGTTCACCAAAGTAGATGACTTCCTAATGGATATGATAACACACATTTTGGCATTTAGTTTCAGTCCATGATTTTGGCACCAGTTATTTATTTGGGACAAGCCTTCCCCCAGGATGACTAAGTCATTTGGGGATTCATAGTCTCTATGTTTATACAGAATTCATCATGACCAGAGAACAGCCAGGCCAGCAAAGGCTGAAAAATGTCAGCACTGCAGAAAATGAGAACCTCAGGGAGTATTGTCTACATAGGTTGGTTAGTTATTGTGCAGACCAGCAATTATGGAACAAAGTGTGCCAATCTGTATCATGGGGGAACAACAATTAAATAGGACTGTATCACCAATGCCTTGCATTTGTTATTAGCCTTGTCAAGTGCAAGCCATGATAAACTGAGATGCAGCAGTCTACCACTAGGAGCAGCCCTCCATTGTTGACACAATTCACAAAGACTGAATAATTATTTGTGACCCTGTCAGGAGGTGAATCAGTTGGAATTATCATTTTAGGAGGTCTGGATGTTGGTGATGGGATATCACAGCCCATTTATGTTTCTGTGGGTAATGCACCAGGTTAGTACGACCTATGAGATATTTGGCAATACTATTATTAGATATACTGAGTGTAGTGTAATCCACTTGGCACAATGCACCTTTCTTTTACTAGGAACCTTAGGGCTGCAAGAACATCCTGCCACCACTGAAAATAAGCTTGGACTAAACTTGATTGAGGGAGTAAAAACCCTCGTCCTGCATGCCATATGAGTATCCTCCAGTGATATAATGTCACTATCTGTATGAATCAGGGGTAGTGAGGCACAGTTCACATAGTGTGCAGATATGTCTGGAACTATGTAGGACACTTTTGCTATACAAGGTGAGAAAGACCTCCTTGAGGCAAAATAACCAGGTTTGAATAAGAGGGCTGGGATTTGGCACAATCTTTAAGGTGTTTCCTCAAAGGCACATGATAGACAGTTTGATTCTCACCTTTGAATAAAAAAATGGCCTGCAAGGGCAGCTAGCCTAGTACTTACCTATAAATCTATGAACCTATATGTGAGCTCTGCTTCTGATGTGGGCATACCTACCATAACCCAGGGATAGAGAAGTACATAATGGCACCACATCTCTGGTTTGGCCCTGAGATGATGGTAGTACTCAGAAAAAAACAGAGAAATTTAGGAATGTTATCCAGGCACAGTCTGCTGCCATGCAGTCTGCAGAACAGCTTCACATCCGGGTTATATAGTGATACCCAATCCCTGTCACATGATGTCACAAGCCTTGTCACTCCTCATCAACCCACAAGATCTGCATCCAGGTCCAGGTCATGTAGTGAGATCCTATCCCTGTCACAGGAGGTAACAAGCCCTATCAACCATGGCAGTTCCTAATGTATAATCCACTGTGACCACAACTCTTACTTCCCTTGATGTGTTTTCCCCAGCTCATGTGTGTGTATAAACTGATAAATTATGTGGTACCAGGAAGGAGGATACAGTATTCCAAATGCAAAATTTATTAGAACAAGTTTAGCACTTTCATTCCATATATCACATAGAACTTCCTCACAACTAAATCTGTTATTAATGACACTTCTTTTATACATAATTAAAATCACATTATACACCGTTAGACCCAACCCTACCAATTAAAATTGATTGCAAGGTAAAACCATACACAAGGATAAAAATAGGAATAACAATGAACTATGTAGCATCATAGTATTTCAACTTTAAAACAGAATTAATAGCCATTGAATCATTCAAACCTGGAAAACACATTGGATTAAGTAAAATTTGCCATTTTAATTTGCACTTATTAAGATGTTCTTCTATAATAAAATCCCTGGATACTTTGTAGGTTTAAGGTTGTTATGTGTAATGTTTTAAAGCAATTAGTGGGGCTTGTCACAATAGTGTGATCGGTGGTAATGGAACTGAGGTTGGAATGAATGCTCCCATATTGGACTAAAGATAAGAAAATGGATAAAAAAGGTTGCAAAAGAATTGGTAGTTTGGAGCTCATAAAGTGCAGTAGAAGGGAGAGGGTATAGCTAGAACAGGCAGTACAGATGTTTGTGGGGAGGATATGTATTTTGGATTATAGAAGTGGATTTATATAATAGATACTGGGATGTATTTCAGAGAAGTTTTCAGATGGAGTATGTGTGAAGGTAGTTTCAGATGTGGGTTTAGTGAATGTTAATCTGGAATTAAATGAGGGGAGTTGTAACAGAAGGACTAGTAGTAATATGGTATGGGTTAAGAAAAACATGTATGAAATGGAGGGGGCCATGGTGGTAGGTGGGATTGGTGCTAATTGGAAGGAAGTGATATACAGGAAGTGAGTACATTTTATTGGTTTGTTAAAGGTAGGGACGTGGCTAAGGGGAATAAATGTAGGGTAAGTGGGGGTAGCTGACAATGATGGTAGGGTAGGGGAGCATATTGAGCCTGAATGGAGTGGGAAGAACCAAGAAGTGGGCCAGGAAAGCCAAAAAAAAAATAAATCAGCCACCCAGAAAGCAAAAGGTAAGTGCAAAGTAGTAATTAGCAGGCAATATTTGTTAACAACTCCTGCTTTAGGAGTGACTTAGACCTACGTATTAGTGGCAGAATTGCCAATTGAAAAACATAAATTGGAGCAAACAAAAAAAACTGTCTGGGGGTAAAGGGGAGGCTAAGGGTGTAACCTCCTGGTTAGTGTGCACACTGAAACCCTACTAAACAATTTATAAGGAAATATAAGGGCAATATACACTGCAAAAAGTCTGTGAAACTGCAATTATTTAGTTTTATTTGTCTGGTAGTTCTCCTTTGGATTTGCTGAGATCCTTCTGGGAGGTGTGACTAAATTCTGGTTAAGATGAATTAGGCAAAAGGGCTGTAAGGAAAAAAAAGATAATAATAATAAAGAGTGGAAATCAGAGAAAAGCATAAAGGGGGGTAGGCAGCTATCTAGTAAAGTTAACAATAAAAATTAGCTGTAGAGAAACAGAAACAGACAGTAATATTAGAGGTTACACAAGGAGCATGAGTAGGATAAATAACTAGCAAACAACAGTCACTACAATAAGCTAAATCTGGGAAAAATATATGATATGATATAATATGATATGATATAATTTGATAGGATATGTTCTTCTATACACAGAAACATTGCAAAATACTTATTAAGTATTCATAAGTCTGAAGCCTGTAATATATGAAAAGTTTCCCCAGTTGGTTGCTAAGAGGTCTCATTAGCTAGTATGGTAAGTGCTACACAGCCTTGGTGTCCAGATGGCTAAAGACATCATATATTTTTTTAGATGTGGGCCATATGTGGCTACCAAATTATTTACCATGCTACCATCTACAATGAAGCAGTCAACTGCATGGACATTTGTAGTGTAACAATTTTCCATGTATCCCTAGGCTGAACTCTAAATTGTAAATAGGGATCAGTACTCTACCCCGGTGAACAAATACATGGATGCATGCACCATAACCTGCTACTGGGTTAGCACCAGCTGGAGCTACAACAAGATGCTACTCTGCAGACTGCTGTCACTCCTAGCATCTTTGCAACATGCAGCTCTTAACTTCTTGGCATGTTGTGTGTGTGTACAGGCATGGCAGTTGTTGCACATTTATCTGAGTTTGTGGCTCTTTTGACTCCCTTAAGTTGCATCTCATTGCTGCCTTATTTGGTTGTTCTACTACTAACAGATTCATTATGATGTAGTATATCAGTTTAATCCCACTGAGCTTTTTCCTTCCCCACTCAAGGAATCTCATACAGATGGCAACCCACTACCACTGATAACAGTAGAAAAGTACCTGAAGATCACCATGGATCCTACACTTTTATTGGCCTTGCATACTGGCAATACTATAAGCAAAATGCTCCACCAGCTAAAATTATGATATAGTAAATCTCACATCTCATCACCCCTACAGCTCGTATTGCCTGTGCTAAAAATGTGCTTATCCCTAAAAATCAAATATGAGCTCTCTGTTGTAGGCTTACTTCCCAGCAAACAGGTAAAATGAAAACTACTATAAACAATTTTTTGCAGAACCAAAAACTCATCACTGCCATTTTCTACAGTGGTATGACTTGCTACCTGTAAACAACAGAGCCACATATGTCATACCTGCATGTTTCTAGAAACTGACACATTTTAATAAATGACTACTGCTTAAATGCCTACTTTAATTGTACATGCTGTAAATAATAACCTGCATTTATAATTAAAAATACCAAACAAATGTATTGCCTTTACTTTGTTGTTGTGTTACATACAACTCTGTGTATTCTTTAGTCTTTGTATAATGTTCTGTTTGTGGCTTGCACAATGATGCTTGAGTTATGGCTGAAAGGGATCTGTCAAGCAGTCCACTTATCCAGTTATCAAACTGAAGTAAAATAAAATAAAATAAATCAGTTCTATGGCCATACCTTTCTGTCTTTCCTGACAGCACATCATAAAGTATACTGTAGCTTTCAGCGAAGTTTCACATTCATTTTATTTTGTAGGCAAGTGGTATCACATTGAGTCCTAAATTAAGTTCAATTTCAACTTCTTACTGCAACATGAGTCTTTGGCTGCAATTAGCAATACCAATGGAGAAGGTAAGATGATAAAAGATGATAGATAACGAAATGCTGTCACCTCACAGCTAATTTGCTTGTGCACTAAAATCTATAATTACTGGATTTCACTAGTATCATGGCATTCAAATGGAAATTGGGCCTTGATTTTTACAGGTGAGATACTCTGTCATCTTACATTATATTTGTCTGATGGCAGGAGACTGTTAGCCTATCTGGCATGGCCTTTTACTGAATTTGACACTCTACCTCTTCTCCATACCCTCTCCTTCCCCTCCCATTTTTTCTATGCACTCATGAATGTTATCTGTGGATTTCATCTCCATCACCCATTCTGATATCCCATTAAATGCATCCAGAACCCTCTCCATAAAGACATATTCTTGCAGATTTTGCAAGAAGTTGGTGCTTGAAATTTGCTGTCATGCCACCTCATGCAGTCCAGTCTTTCTTGTTCAAGCTGAGCTTTTGCATACCCACAAAAAGACCTTATACATCCATAGCATGTATCTGTTTCCCCTTCTGGTCTGCACTGAAAAGAGTCTCATTTCCTACAGTGTCTTGCCATACTCTTTCCCCTCCAACCTACACACCCTTTTGGTGGTTTTCCACTGGACATCTTCCAACAGCCTGATGATTCTGTCCCTACGTGGCCTCCAGAACTGCTTTCACTACTCAGTGTGTGGCCTGGCCAGGACCTGGGACAGTGGGAACAGTACCTCTTCTGTGATCTGTTCCAGACAGAGTACTCCTCCTATGTTGAATTCCAGACCATTTCCTGGTACTAATAGCTTTCAGTTAACTTCTGATACTGCTACTACTATTATTGTTTGCCAGGAATGACCTAAACATAGATGTTGGCTGTTGCAAGGAACACATACCATAGTTGAGAGATGTGCTTGTGCTTGCTGATCACAGTACTGAATATTTATTTATTTATTTGTCTTTGTTTACCGGGAAAGTTCTATTTACATTTATAAACATACTATAGTTACATTTATACATTCTAAGATTTTACAGAGATAGAAGTTACTAAACAGAAGGCCCACATGCAACTTAGTGGACAGCAGTTATGTATAAAAATTGTTTTATCATTTAATTGAGAGGTTGAGAGTATTTTGTTTAAGAAGAGTATTTTGCATGGTGAGCACAAAGTCTTAACCTAGTAATGAGCATAAGCAGAACCAGGACTGGTTAAGATGTTGTTTAAGCAGTGGTTTAAAACTATGGAGTTTGTCAGATAGTTTTATTTGTGTGGGCATACTATTCCTCAGTTTAGCAACGTACTGGGAGTAGAGCAAGTCTCCTGCATCATTATATGACTTATTTGTGAGTAGTAGGAATTTTTTACTTAAACGGAGGTCCTTTGCTGGAGAGTAGGGAAGTAATAAGTTTTGTAGTGCATCATTTTTCTGGATGATTTATGAGTTTATGTGCTGTAGTTAGTTGTGAATATTTTAGGTAGTTGTGCAGTTCAAGCCAGTTTAATTGCTTTAAGCTAAGACAATGGTGGGTACTATGAGGGAGACCGGTGGGAAATTTAGCTATTTTATTGTAGCAGGAGGCAAGTTTCATTCTTTGAGTATTGTTTGTTTGTAAGGAAAGGAGTGGTGTTATAAGAGAGTTGGCAATAAGAAGGTGGTGGCTAGAGTTTTCTTGCAGTATCTGTAAGGAATCCATTGATACTATAAAGGGAGCCTAGTTTCTGGTGTGTAGATTTAATGGTGTGCAGTATATGCTGGTCATATTTGAGATTGTCTTCTGTTATAACGCCTAGAAGTTTACTATGAGTTATAGTTTCAATGACAGTATTATTTGCTGACTTTATGGTAAAAAGATTGTTTCAGCATTAACTTTTTTTTTTGGGGGGGGGGTTGTAGGAGGTTTAATTCTTTGAGCCAGGTTTCTACAGAGGAGAATGATTTTTGAGTAATGTCTTGGACCCTACTTGTTTAGGCCGCACATATTAATGTTGAGTTGTCTGCATCCTGAACTAAACTAGCACAGTGAGTGGAGGTGTGGAGGTTATTAATAAATATATTAAATAGGAGAGGACCCAGGAGAGAACCCTCTCTATCTAAATTTGTGTATGTGCAACTTGATAGTATACACCACTGTCTCATTATCCTGATTCCATTCCTCTTCATTGGCTGATTTGCTGCTTTCAGTTGTGGGAAATTCCTTCTGCAATGTCTCAGTTAGGGCAACATCATTTCATGTCCAGTTCTTGGACTGGTAGGTGAACTTCTAGATTCACAGGGTTGAGAGTGCCCTTCTATAAAAGCCCATGTTGGAGCATTCATATTTGAAGGTTAGATCTCTTGTTTTCTTTATGGGTTTACCAAATATGGCAAACATATAGAAATACATTGCTTTCTCCTATATGCATTTCAGGACTCTGGGAATAAAAAGCAACCATCCAGAACAGGGGAAGAAATGATTAGCAAATGTTTTTTTTTTCTAAAAAAAGTCCAGGTCAGTTAATAAGTATGTATATGACATGAAGATCAGCTCTGAAAACAGGAATATCAGAACAAATGCAATGGTCTCAAAGCCATCAGCAATTTCCACAGCCAGTTGCCAGTTGCCAGTTTAGGCACTGGTAGCATTTACAAAAACTAACTTTGCCATTCCTTCTTCCTTTATTCCTGCTACTACCCAGACAATGGGTAACTATTATTTAGCAAAGAAAAACAGTCCTTGGACTAAAGTTCACATTCCACACTGATGAAGTATCATGTATAGACCAAATTCATGCAGGTAACTCTTCCAGCCATGAGAAGTCTTGCAAAAGGTGCATAGTCCAGATCATTATCAGAAAATAATGAGAGCTTAACATTTTAATGAACTTTTTGTCAGCACTACATATCTTTGACAGGTAGGTAAAAAAAGTATTTAACCGAGTTCCATTCTTGGAGGAAGAAAAGTCAGCATTTTTAGAGAATTAGATTAGTTACTGCAGGTAAGTGCATGTGCAGTCTGTTTTGTACGTGAGAGCACAGGATATCCAACTAATCCTAGAAGTTAAATAAAACAAAAAGAAATTCAATGAACTCAAAGGTCGCAAACTGCAAAATAAATAAACAAAGCAACCATGAAAACAAAACTCAGTTTTGTCCTAGTTTGTTTTTGTGTTAGCTCCTCATCCAGCTATGCAAAGCTATAAAACAAAATATTTGAATGCTCACCTATTGATTTAACACTGTGCTATTTAACATACTATTGCTATAATATGCCAGCTTAACTTTGTTTCTGTGCTTTACTGAATGAATAATGCTGCCATAGCATTACATTTTCCACTGCATTGTTATGCTCATTTCAAAGTGTGAAATTATTTCTGCTTGTGAAAGAACTGTGAGAGAACTGCACTGTAGAGAAATTTACAGCCTGTGTATGAGTTTAACTGACTGTAAAATACTGCCTCCTAACTGTTAAAAATTTGTACAGCCTGTGAATGTTGCGGTTTTTACCCTGCATCTCCCAATTTACCACTCTCCTCTAACCTGCTTACAACCTTTGGTCTGTTCATCTACCCTCTCCCTCTGTTATTCCAGTGACACTACACTATCTCCCTCACCATTCTCAAGAATTTTCTTTTCTTCTTGTCTTCCTAGGTTCTAAGCTCTGGTGTTACGAAAACAAAGTGGAAGCTACCTGTTTACACTGCAGAAGAAAACCCAGTATTTTGGATGGCTCCTCTGTTCTTTGGCCCAGTATAGTTGGAAATGTATGGTTTAATCACTGTTTATTTTCTCATGCCTTACCTATGTAAAGAACAACTAACTGCATATCACTGAAGCAACCTTCAGACCTCCCCACCCCACCAAGCTACTTTTTCTGGCAGTTATCATTTTTGATGCCACACCACCCTTCATGCAGCTACAGTTTTCAGATCAATTATCTTTAGCTTTATTGCCTTACTGTCTCCACATACTGCACCCATAGTTTTTTATATCTCCAGCCAGAATGTCCAGTGTAGTACCTATATCTAGGCTCTCTATTCCATAGTACTTTACTGTGACCTTTTATCTCTGTCCCCTGCTGTCATTTTCAACTCCTTTTGTTAGAATATACAACTACTTTAGGATATTCACTGAAACATATGTATCTTATTCTCTGATTGTTTTTTGTTGCTTTTGTGGTCTGTCGGGTCTTGGGTTTTACACACTCTGTTCGCCCTTGCTGCACTCATTCTGCTCCTCTACCCTACCCCCATTCCCAACCACCCCCATATCAATTACATTTATTTATACCTTAACCCCAACCTCTTTTACTCCTCAACCAATCACATGCAATCTTCAATCTATCTCCCAAGTACATCCTTCCATTTCTGATACCCCATCCACTCCATTCACCTCTGATTACCAGACCTATCAAAACTTTTACATCACTCTACAACAGTTTCACCTTTGACTTATATATCCTGCCTACCAGCTTGTCCTAATACTAATGATATTAGCTCATTTCACAAATAAATTATATCCCCTATCAACCATGTCAGTCACCTCATATACACTTCTCCTCTCACTCTCTGTAAATCTCTATCTCTTAATAAACTTAACAGCTACTCAATCAGCTTATCAACCATTATAGCCAACTTGTACTACATCCACACTAAACCAACCACTAGCCAGCTACTCTAGCATATACCCTAGCCTATATGCTCTAAATACATTTCTACTCACCAAAATATAAATCCTACCCCTGCAAAATAACACCCACAACCTCTCTGTTAAATTACCAAACCAACTCAAAAAGGAAATATCTACCCTCTACTTTCCCAAACAACCATTCTAAACTACCTTAATGCAGAGACATTCATCCAAACCCTGACCCCACCTCCTCCCCTCCAAGTCCTATAAATCCCTAAATTTAACAACCCTGAACCTTTAAAGCATTAGAAACAAAATCCCAGAGTTTCACACCTGGATAGCTCCCAACAAATCTGATATAATAGCAGCCAATGACACATGGTTAAAGCCCTACATAAAAGGCACCAAATTCCTTCCCCCTAGCTATGCCTGCTTAAGATTAGATTGACCCCGCAAAAGCGGTGAAGGTGTGGCAATACTCTACCCTAATACCTATACAATTGCCCCATACTCTAAATTCTCCACAGCCAAAATAATAACTTCTTTCCTAAAGATAAGCAACTGCAAAAATCTACAGTATGCGTCATAGCCCTGTACACCCCCCCCCCCCAGGCAATAGCATTCTTCTACTAGAAGAAATTCTTGCCTGAATATCAAATGATATAGAAAATGAAACAATCATCCTGGGTGATGTCAACATTAGTTGGCCGGATGTTACCCACCACAATCCCTCCTCAAATATTAACTTACACAACTTTACCCAATTAATTCACAATATAGCCAGACCAAACAGAAACAATCACAATGGCTTCATTTTGGACTGGATCCTAGTCTCCCATCCAAACAATGTCTCCTTCACCAGAACTATCCAGCTGCATTAGTGACCACATCCCCACCTATATACTACGTAAGGCCACTCCAGCACCAAGTAAACATCAATACAAGCCAACAAGAAACGTATATCACTTTAACTTAACCACCTTTAACAAAACTTTATCAAACTTCAGCTGGGCAACCCTAAAAATCCTTGCTCTTGACACAACTGTTGAGTTATTCAACTCAACATTTCTCAAGACCTTAAACCATCTAACTCCAATCCAACAAAAAAGAATGCTAGTTGGCTCACCAGACCACTAAGCAAATCATGACTGCTAGGAACAAAACTTGGAAACTTTGACAAAAAAATAAAAAAACCCTCAGACCTACTACACTTCAAACAACTCTGCAATCAGGCTAAATGTCTAGTTATTAAAGACAAAAAAGCACACTATCTAAATCTACAAAATCACCATAGGCAAAATCCTAAACAAGTTTGGAACTCTATTTCTTCTCTACTAAACCCAGGATGAAAAAATAATCCTTGTCCAAATCCAGATAAAACACTTACTGAATTAGCCACTCTCTTTAACACTTATTTCATCAACACTATATCCAGTCTCACCGCTACGTTCCCCCAAAACAAATCTAATACGACCCCCATATCTCCAAGTCACTCCACTCAGAACAACACTACACCCTCTCCTCCTAGCTTTTCCCTATCCCCCACACATACCTACCACCATCATAAAAAACTACTCTTTAAACTCAAGCCTTGCACTAATGCCCTTGACAACCAACCCCTTGAATTCCTAAAAGTAGCAGCAAACTCCATTGCCTGCCCTGTCAGTGTACTTCTTAACAGATCTATCAAAGAATGCTATGTACCTAACATCTGGAAAAAGGCATATATTCTCCCCTTACATAAAGGTGGAAACAGCACAGACATTTCCAACTTTTGACCTACTGCAATCCTTTTACCAGTATCTAAAATTCTGGAAAAATGCATCCACTTTCAACTTCTCAACCATCAGCTTCACAACCAACTCCTATCCCCCACTCAGCATGGATTCAGGCCAGGCCGCAGTACCACAACTGTCCTCATCTCCTTCTTGGACACAGTTAACTGGGCTTAAGATGCTGGTAAAATTGATTCCTCACTATTTCTTTATGTCTTGTGATAATACTTTTATACACCCTGTATCTGGGTGTACGCTCACATTCAATTTTTATGCAGACCATAGAACCAGCAACTTTGTTTACCTGGCATGCTGCAAATTTTGTACATCATTCTATATAGGTAAAACTAACAGGATGCTAAAAGAGTGGATGTTACAGCACACGTGATATTAGGAAAGGGAACATGTTAAATGCTCTAGCTAAACATATAGTTAGTAATAAGAATCATTCATTTATTTGTTTTGTGATTCGGGTATTAAAAGTGATGTAAGGGAAGGTGACATGGTTAATAAAACAGAAGTGACTAAAATGAATTGGATTGCCACTATCCTGGCAGATAAAACACCAGGTTTAAACAGCAGTTTACCTTTAAAACCAGCCCTTAGAAGAAGGACATTACATCATTAATTGGATTGTTTTTATTGGTTGATTTGTATTTAATTATTATAGTTGTATGTATTTAAAGACATTGTTTTAACATTTTTATATGGATCTGATGAAGCACAGAATGTGCAAAAGTGCTTATCCTTATTAAATTATATGTTATTAGCTGTGGTGGTCACTTTGATTTGTTAATCAAAACAGCATAAATTTTAGTAATATCTAATAAAATGGTATTATGGGGGCTTTGCTCCTCACTCACCCCTTTAATGTATATTAATGAGTTTGTGTTAACATTGTTTTAACATTTTTATATGGATCTGATGAAGCATCGAATGTGCGAAAGCGCTTATCCTTATTAAATTATATGATATTAGCTGTTATAATATATAGTAATGGTTAGGAGGGTGGACTAATGGTTAAGGTGTTTGCCTTACAAACACAAGGTGTAGGGTTTGAGTCTCACAAGGGATAATTGGCTAGGCTTAAAATGGCTCGCAAGGGCAGTTAGCCTAGTACTAATCTATGAACCTATGTGCTTCTTTAAAAACAGCAGCTTTTGACTGGTGATCATTGATGTTGCAGATGAATCCCCACTGATGAATCCACTTAAGGAGAAATAGTCAGCAGAATACCAAACCCATTCATTAAATGGTTTGTGAATCTCAGAGTTTGACCCATGACATTTTCAAAAGTGTACCTTTTTAAAAGCACACTGTATAGCCCTGAACCCTGTGTAACTGACTTCACAGTAAACATTGATGAGATTTTCTGTTATGTTCTGCACTTCTTCACTGCAGTCGTGCTTTTCTTTCTGCATTCCCTAGCATAGTTACATAATTTTGGGGAATATATGAACCAAGGGCATTTGTTTACTGAATGCTGCCATTTACTTGCATTATTTCTGGACCAATGAATGTTTTTAACCTCTTTGTCTATCTGTTTCTAAGACTGATACAGAATATGTTTGACATGCTCTGGTCTTTCATCTGAACATAAGAAAGTACACACACTCCTCGCGATGGACTTCTCCACAGTTTCATTTTTAGATCACATGAATCTAGACCACTGTTTTTCTGACTAAACTCATTGCAATATAGGCTTGACTTTATGCCCATAATCTAGTTTCCAATACAATAATTGAGGCTTCATGACTTTCTAAGGCATGCAATCATCTTTGTAGAAGTTCCTAAGTGTGTCATCGGTTTTGATGGATAAGAAGGGAACCCAACTGACTGTTGTAACTAAATGCATATTAGCTTATCAAAGAATAATAACAAACTGATATCTTAAAGAAGGATCCATGCATGTGATTATCTAAACTCTGAAGCTTATTGAGCATGTATGAACATGGATTCATCATGCAGGGAAATGGGCTACACTGTTCTCATCCTTATATTAAAATCTGATTTTGTGATATACCCAGTCATACAGCATATGATATACCCAGTCATACAGCATGCGATATACCCAGTCATACAGCATATTATATACCCAGTCATACAGCATGTGATATACCCAGTCATACAGCATATGATATACCCAGTCATACAGCATATGATATACCCAGTCATACAGCATGTGATATACCCAGTCATACAGCATGTGATATACCCAGTCATACAGCATGTGATATCATACAGCATGTGATATACCCAGTCATACAGCATATGATATACCCAGTCATACAGCATATGATATACCCAGTCATACAGCATGTGTTATACCCAGTCATACAGCATGTGATATACCCAGTCATACAGCATGTGATATACCCAGTCATACAGCATATGATATACCCAGTCATACAGCATGTGATATACCCAGTCATACAGCATGTGATATACGCAGTCATACAGCATGTGATATACGCAGTCATACAGCATGTGATATACCCAGTCATACAGCATATGATATACCCAGTCATACAGCATGTGATATACCCAGTCATACAGCATGTGATATACCCAGTCATACAACATGTGATATACCCAGTCATACAGCATATGATATACCCAGTCATACAGCATGTGATATACCCAGCCATACAGCATATGATATAACCAGTCATACAACATATGATATACTTCTTAAGAATTAAATTTCGCTGTAAAGCCAGACATGTCTTTTTACATTTATTTTAATTATCGTAAAGATGGACTGGATCTTACAAACTTTTTTTCAGCCACATAATTTTTACAGCTAATTTCACATCAGCATTTACTGTCATGCAGCAAACAACATCTGCAGCATTAGTACCAATGATGGAAACAGAAAACACAACTCACTTGTTTAAATGGCATGACAAATTGGTAGCCATATCAGTACTATGACCTTTAGTTTTCATTTCTTGAAACACTGTCTACAATCTAAAGTGTGTACCACACGTTTCATTTATTAATTGTAAATATATATTTTATGTTGAGATTTTCTCCCCTGGCCTCTGCTGAAAATGGAACTTGTGCCCAGTCTGATTTTTCCGGTGAACAAAAGACAACATTTTAACTACCAATTAAAGGTGTCTTTCATAATGAATGAAAGTTTGTAAGAGTAGACAAAAATAATACCTGACTAATTGCTGGTGTAAGCAAGTTTATGTAATTGGACATTTGAGTCTAAACAGAAACAAAGAATTTGACGTGTGTGTCTTTAAGCACCTTTACACAAAGAATTGAACATGCTGTCTTATTTTTACATAGCTGAGTACACTCTAAACAGGGGATTTGATAGTGTCTTTCACTATACTAACTGTTGTCTTTTATTTTTTTCTTTATCAGTGTGGTCTGAAAGATTAAATTAGTGTCATTCATGACTTGGTTGTTGAGAAGTGGGTTACCATATCTGTCACACATTTCAGTATCATAGACATCAGGTGGGATGCAGTAAGAGAAGTTTAAAAATCTGAATAAGTACAATGAAAAATGTGAAAAAGATTAGGGGTCCTAGGCGGTGGCTGACATGTTCACATAAACTGATATGTCCTACTTTAGCAATCTTTATGTCATCATTTCTCATGACTTTTCTTTAAGTTACTCCTAATGCAAAAGTAAACTCTCACATAACCCTCGTCCATCCCCACTATAACAGTTACAGGGAGAAATGGGAAAGGCTTGGTTTTTCCCCTGCAGATATCAAAATCACTGCGGAACTAACTAAACAGTCTGACAAGGGAGAGTAAAATATGTTCAGCACACACCTAAAATTAATCAAAATGACAACACAGAAAACAAAACCAAAAAAAAAACAATCATGCTGTTTCACAATGCTGAAATGTACTCTGAGCAGATATTACTTCTAACTAGGCAGCAGGACTTTATGTACCCCTTACAACACCTTTTCATTCTTGTGTCTCTTTGTTAAAAATGATAGATACAAAAATATGGTTTGTCACCTCCTCTTTCAGAAGAACAGTTCTAGTACACTGAAGTCTCTTCCTTACAAGCTAATACAATGCGAGACCAAAGCACTTCTGATTCCGGGCAGCCCAAATGTCAGGGTATGAGTCAGCATTATTGCAACACCACAATGTGAGCTAGGATGAGAGACAATAAAGGTATAGAAGGTTGTTGCAAAATGGTGGAAAATCTAAGTAGAGCTAGAAGTTTAGTACAGAAGTATTACAAGGGGCAAATTTATGGCAAGCAGATTATGTATAAGGAGATAAAATAGTAGCTAAGGATATTTTATGTATTTACTTGCTACCTGCGTAATATCCAAATTCAAATCCAGATTAGATTTGGGCCTATATCAACATGGCACTGCCAACACTAGAAGCCTAAACAAAAAGCTGCCTGCCCCTGAGGCATTCCTAATTTACAAAAACATACATTTCTGTGTAGTTATTGAAACGTGGGTCCAACATAGTAATGACACTTCCTCTGTACCTGGTTTTACTTTCTTCTACTCTTTCAGAGTCTTAGATGAGGAAGGCCCCGCCTCTAGCAGGAGTATAACACTTTTTACATGTAATTGCATCAGCTAACTCCTTTTGCAGATAGATAATCACCTTGAATTCATAGATATCATGGTACCTACCTTTCACATAATAGCCAACTATAGCTCCTTACCTTGACACTCATAACTTATGAAGACTACCTTAATAAATTAGAATGCCTAACCAAAGAGTAGAATACTGTCATCCTTGGCAGTTCCAACTATCTATCCATAAACTGATTAACACACACCACAGTAAATATGCTCATTGTTCCATGAATATCATCACCTACTACTCCTTAGGTCAATTAATGTCCACCCCTACTACGGGCCCAAGCATTCTGGACCTGGTTCTCACAAATATGGCACCATTATGCACCACACCCATAGTTATTCCTTCACTGGTAAAATCTGATCATCATGCAATAATATTTCCATTAGATCCCGCCCAAACCCCTAAATCCCACTGTCATCAGAGACTTCAGTGACTTCTCCAAGGTAAATGTGCTAGTGCTTGTTAAATAAAGATCTTGTGAAATTTAAAAAGCCTCCACCAGGATCCTGTAGCTAAAACAGCGATATTCCCTACTGATTTGTACTCTCATCTAAGCTCCTGCATTGAGGCCTCTATTTCCATTCATCACAAATTAAAAAAAAAAGAATTACCAGCAGTGGAGTTCACTGTACTGCAGTCTACCCTATCACAACTATACTTATCCCACCCCCATGCAGTGATGCTGGTGAGCTCCTACCAATAGAAGCTCGCACAGCACCACACCCCTTTACCACCATATTATGGAAGTAACCCTATCCTTGCTGTCTTGCTTAAGGAGTGAAACAGTTTTACAAATAACTTCTAGATATGATGGCAGAGCACAGTACAATGAGGAAATGCACCTTAGGTAGGTAAAATGTACCTTACTAAGTAGGTGTAGGTGTAGGTGCTTAGAAAGGGGCTGTATACCTTACTAAGCTGCCTGTCCTCACTGCATTGCATAATGCAGTCATGCTACACAGCACTTTCCCCCACCCCAATCACAGCAGTATATAGCACATAGTGGTGGACTATGTAATCCTGAGCACCACTGTCTTTTGTATGTCACATAAACTACCATGATCCATATTTATGAAGCTCAGTAGTTCATGGCTGTGTATTAAACATAGTGTGCATGCTGCATTTACACATCTGTGCACTATATTTATGGATATAAGGTACGGGTTTTTAGTTTAGTGGACCTGAAAATTTCACACTGGTTTGGATGCACCAAAAGAGGTACCAAGGCTTCATTTTTCCTATTTTGTCTATCATATCAAAAAGAGCTTACAATTAACTTTAAGTATATAAATAGTCTGCCTCCACACCTCATGAAAGTGGGAAGGTGAGCACTCTAGATTATAGGACCCTATTTGATGTTGCCAGGAGCAGTTTGACAATGAGCAGTGGGGCTGCCTTGATAAACTCAGAGAGAAGTCCATCCAGGCCTAGCTTCTTGTCATAATTAAGAGTGTAGGTGGTATCTTGAACGTTATTCAAACTGAACATCATTAGCAAGGTCTTCTGATGATCTTTTTTGAAGGAGGAAAGCTGGTAGGATCAAATCTACTCCCCCATCCTTTTAAGGTTAGGAATCTGTGAAGAGAAGTATAGTTTAACAAGACACAGAGAAAATAAATAAATAATAGCAATGTTGTCATACACTACTAGTCCCATCTCTGACTGCTGAATCTTTAAGAAAATCTTTTGTCTTGTTCTTTTCATGACCTTTTTAACCAGACAGCGGATTCATTCATGAATAAGCCATTTTTAGTCAGTCAAAATATCAAAACAAGAAAAGCTTTCTGGACCAAAATATGTTGTGCTTGCACCTTAACATCCTCTGGTAGGGTTTCACATTCCTATTTATCTCTAAAAGGATGGCAAGTTACATAGAGAAGACCATAAATGTCCTCATACTTACTTGTCCATCTGTTCATCCCCATCTCCAGCTGTTACAAACTCAATTTAATTAAATATTTCTTGCTATTCCTCAAGATAGGGAAGGACACCAACATCTTTTGGAAAAGTGTGAGATACTCTTAGAACCATTCATACATCCAAGGCTGAAAGGGTTTAATTAAGAGAAGAAAAGCTGGACATCACCAAATCCAGGGAGGGTACTTAATAGGACAGTTTATATGCAATGAGAAAGCACAATGGTCAGAAAGGGGCTGTTATAGACTGTAATGGCATATTTTAGTACCATAAAAGTGGTGGGAAGAAGGAAAGTTTGTAAAAGAAACCCCAAGGGGGGGCAGTCACAAACAATACTGCAGATGGACATGTGATCATGCTGCTCTGCAAACACAGGCAGAATAAATTAACTAATTATATCCGAGGGATGCCTCCAGGTGCATCTGCAGTTACCTCCTACTGCTCCTCTAGGCGTCAAATATTGCTTGTTCATATTTGCATTAATAATTACAAAACCATGCTACATACAAGGTATCAGAATATTTTATCTTGAAGCATATATGATGGAAAACACAGTTGCATTGATATTTGACCTATGTTAGTGAGTATTTGTTAGAATTGTAAGGTGATAACTTCATTTTTAAAGGCTCAAGCCACACCCACTGGGAGTTAAAGGTATACACCCAAAAGAGCTGTGTTTGCAGAGCAGCATGATCACATGTCTATCTGCAGTATTGTTTGTAACTGCCCCCCCCCCCCCCCCCACCAATTCAGTTCCCTAATTGACTTTATGGAAGGAGCAATTATTATTTGGGGGATGTCATTTTTATAATCTAAGGGATATCTGAGCTCAGGACCCAGCTGTTTAGTCTACTCAGGAATATGCATCTGCTGGGGGGGGGTCTATATCAGAACATCGAAGTTTTAAAACTTCAAATGTTCTAATATCAACCCGTTTTAATTGAATGCTAAAAATAGCGAAGCTGCAGAACACCGGATTCTTTCCTAGGGAAAGAATTTGGTTGGCCGGTTCTGTGGCTTCGCTATTTTCAGTGCTGTGGTGGAGATTTATGGGTCGGATTCAGGTAAGTGTGCGATTGTGTGGTTGTTAGGATTAGGGTGCGGATTAGGTGAGTTAGGGTAAGGGTGCGGTTTAGGTGAGTTAGGGTTAGGGTACGGGTTAGGTGAATTAGGTTTAGGGGCGGGTTAAGTGAGTTGGGGTTAGGGCACAGGTTAGGTGAGTGTGTGATAGTGATGGACCTTAGGGTTAGGGTTTGGGTTAAGGTAAGTTGATAGATAGCAGTATATGTATAGTTTAGTGTAGGGTTAGTTGCAGGATTATAAGTGTATGTGTGTGTATTGATGTTTTTTAGGTGTGCTTGTGTTGGTGTATGTATTTCGGAATAGTGAATTCTTTCCTTGGGAAAAAATTTGCTGTTCTGAATGTTCAATATTATGTGGTTTAGATATTTTAGGTTTGATGAAATAACGTCCACTATTTTCATCTTTCAATAATGTGATATAAATGCTTGCTGGGTACTAGAGAGTTAGGAAAACATAACTTGCTCCCTTGGGCTTTCTTTTACAAACTTCCCTTCTTCCCACCACTTATATGGTACTAAAAGATGTCATTACAGTCTATAACAGCCCCTTTCTGACCGTTGTGCTTTCTCATTGCATATAAACTGTCCCATTAAGTACCCTCCCTGGATTTGGTGATGTCCAGCTTTTCTTCTCTTAATTAACAGTGCAGTCGATGGAGGTCAATTCGAAAATATGATAGTAAACCATATATATATATATATATATATATATATATATATATATAAAACACTTTTGCAAACACCTACTGGATACCGGGTATTGTGACTAAAACTGTGAAAAAAACATTTTGACACATAACATTAAAGTCTAAAGATGAGTTATTATTAGCAGGTGATTTTAATTATATCTTGTCCTCCACTGAAACTACAAGCTCTAAGCCCTTCAAGATGTCCCCTGTTGCCAAGCACTTGAACAACTACATAAAAGACAGAAACCTAATTGACACTGACAGTATACAAGTATTATCCTCCCTGAAGTATTCTCACTACTTTTACATTTTTGGCACACAGACCAACATAGACAAAGTTTTTTAACCAGTTCTTTACAGGCCAAAACTGACAATGTAATGCTGACATCATGCCCTATGTCTGACCACATTGCTATGACCTTCGATGTAACACTTAACACTGACCCCTTAAACTTCTGCTAAAGACTACCTGCTTATCTAGTAACAGTACAATTATTTAATGAATGGTTTCTAGACTAAATAAAGCTTTACCTAGATGCCAATAATAATGGACAGGATTCAGATATTATCCTATGGGACACTTTAAAGGTAGTCTTACATGGTAGAGTCAAAAGGTGGTATATAAATAAAAGGAAAGAGTGGGAAAAAACTGGAAGCCATATAAAAAGTAATTGATGAACTAAAACTAAAACTTACATCTCTGCATTAGCTGACATATGTAAACTGAACAAGGAATATCAGGATATCATGCAGCATAAAATATCAATAAATCTTGAAAAAATCAGATTACAATCCTATTCAATTAATCCCAAGTGTATACACAGGATTGCAACTAGATCTAAATATTTAAATGAAAAAATTCATATAAAAGAAATTATACACTAGAAATAATCATACTATCAAAGTTATAGATCTAAACAATATCTTATTATGTTTTAAAAAACATTACAAGACTATTAATAACAATAACTCATCTACAAGTCTTAACAAAAGTATAGACAACTTTCTTGCTAATAATATTCAAAAGAAGCTATCCAAACACAATATTAATGACATATATAAACCCCTTTCCTTTAAAGAATTAAAGGAACAAATAAAAAAATCTTATGACAAAAAACGCACCAAGGCTAGATGGTGTAATTCTGGAATTTTACAAACTCTTACCTGATAACATCTTGAAAATCTTACTCAATGCATTCCAAGAAGTTAAAACTACAGCAAACATCCCTCCCTCATGGAAATATTATATCATCTCTCCCATCTTAAAACCAAATAAAGAGCCCAACCTTTGCACATCATACAGGCCAATTTCTTTGCTTAACATTGATTACAAGATATTCATGTCTATCTTAGCAGACAGATTAAATAATATTCTTTCAATCTTAATTCATGAAGACCAAACTGGATTTATCAAAAACAGAAAGGTACAAGACAATGTAATTAGATTATTGTCCTTAATAGATTTAGCAAACAAGAAAACAAATAGCTTTCTATTTTAAGTCTTGATATAGATAAAGCTTTTGTCTCCCTAAGGAGGCCATATCTGTTTAAAGCTCTGCAAAAATAAAATTTCTCCCCAAACTTTATAGGATTAATTAAAAATCTATATGGAAAGTCCATAGCCTATGCAAATATTGGATCTTATCTATCCAGCCCATTTGAAATATTAAGAGGTACTAAACAGGGGTGCCCCCCTCCCCATTACTCTTTGCCCTGGCTATTGGACCTCTTGCAAATTATGTTAGAAATAATGACAGTGTTAAAGGATACAAAGTGTCAGACAAATTATCACCCAAGATACAACTGTTTGCTGATGACCTACTAATAACTTCTAATGATATTGAAAATTCAGTAGATTACCTATTACATAATCTAGACTTCTTTGCAAACAGCTTTGGTATAAAATTCAATCACAACAAAAGTCAGACACTTCTAGTGAATAAAATTGTTACTATGAAATTTAGATCAAAAAGAATCATAAACTGGGAGGGCACACATATTAAATATCTAGGTATCATTATTGAAACTAATTATAAAACAATCACTCACATCTAATTATCAACAACTTATAAACTCAATTATTAGTCTAACAGACAAGTTGGAAGAGACTGTTCTTCACATTTGAAGACAGACTAACTTTAATCAAAATGATACTGTTACCTAAAATCTTATTCCTTGGCCAAGCTCTAATAATTCTCCCACCTGTCAAAATTAGACAGAAAATGAATAACTTATTACTCAACTTCCTTTGGTATCCCCCCAAAAATAAGAATTTCTCTTCTCTGTCACACCACAAGCTGGGATGAAGGAGGTATAGGGTTTCCAAATATTGATTTTTTTTAACTCTGCATTTATTAACATAGTGTTGCTTTGGGATAATACTTCTTATACATCATATTGGAAATCAATACATGAAGCCTTGCTTCTTATTAGTAATAGGACATTGCTTGAACTATATACTCACATACATACGAACGTCTTTATATGGATTTTAAAAATATACATTCAAAGTGAAAGGTCAGAGCTTGTTCTCACACCTCTTATAAACCAGATATTTCTGTTTAAAATGCTTATGTTTTCTAATCAATTAATTAAAAATGTATTAATAATTATGTTTCCTATTGCTTACATATGAATGTTTGATATCTTTTGATACTCAGAAAATGTTAGAATTTAAGAAGGGTGACCTATTATGTTGGAATCAATTTCTCTTAGCTAATAAAATAAATTCTGCAGACTATTTGATCAGCAGATATAGTTTGCCAAATTGCAATTGGATGGACATCCAAATTTGTAAAGATTTTATACATGCTAAGCTTGTACCCTCAGTAGAGGCATACAACAAGAGTAACTTAAAAGTTTCGGATTTTATCTCAACAATTATTAATAGCTCACTCAAGAACAGTGACAGTTATAATTCTGATCACATAACAGTGGTATGTGTAAAACAAATGGGCATTCAAAACAAGAAAAAAATAGGTAAAATGTTTTTGTACAGAAGCATCCCCCCCGATGACAATTGTTTCCACACATCCCTGATAATTAAATATTCTGACTCCAAGATCACTGCATCTCAGGGGAAAGGAGAAATCCCCAAGCTATTGCAATCTCAATTTTTAATTACAGACTACAGGATTTGCTCATTAGTGGTCACACATTCGAGTGTTGCTCACTAATATGCTTACATTTAAGCCTGGCACCCATTTACTTTTGTTGGATGCAATATGGTCCATAAATATAGTCAAAGAAGCATCTTACACACACATACTCACTTTTCTCTTTATAGATAATTTTTTCTTGTACAGAATAAAGTATTAAAACTCCAGCAATTGTTTATTCTTTAGGGAAGGTTTAACTAATGAAGTCTTGTTTATATATATATATATATATATATATATATATATATATATATATATATATATATATATATATATATATATGTTTATATACATGTATGTAGGCCTACTGGAAGGTTATTCAAGAGGAACTATGTATGTTCTTATCACGGAATGTTGGAAGGCTGAGTCATCCTGTTAAATTACACAAGATCAAAATGGCAATAAAAAACTAAAGCACATATTATTTTTATTCAGGAAAGCAAGCTGCAGCAAGAAAAATCAGACTATTATTAGGGATGTGGAGATGTAGTTAGAAGTGCAAATATGGGATGTGCTTACTGATACACTAATCCTTTGAGTGGCAGAAGATGAGAGTTGCAAATTACACATGGTGGTGATGCTGGGTAATCAGTGAAGATGAAGCCAGAGAAAGGAGGCTGATTTTATGAAATGTAAATGGCATCAGGCCTTTTGAACAGATTTGTATTTCCAGTATTTGCAGTAGGAGGATACCCTTATTGTTTTTAGGGGAGAAGGACTTGATAGCCACTAAGACAGAGTAGGGAGAACTAGGAAGCTACACTAATGACATTGTGTAGGAGACATTACTTGATTGGCAGCTGGAGGTAACTGCACTTAAAGCATCAGAATTTCACTTATTACTCCCCTTGCCAGCAAACTACATTTTTACATACTGTTTGTAAATCAAGTAGAAGACTTGGGTGGCCACAGTGGAGCAGTGGTAAGCATTGCCGCCTCACAGCAAGAGGTTCTCCAGTTCAATTCTCAACTAGAGTGTCTTCTGTGTGGAATCGGCATGTCCTCCCTGTGGTCATGTGGGTTTCCTCTGGGTGCTCCGGTTTCCTCCCACATCCCAAAGACATGCTGTAGGTGGTTTGGACACTCTAAATTGGCGCTAGATGTGACTGTGTGCATGTGTGTGCCTTCTGTGGAAGGTTGGGCACTGGGCTGACAACTTGACACCGTAAAACTCCACTGCCAATTGTTCTGCAGACCATTGTTCCACTGTGGTGACCCCTAACTGGGAAAAGCCGAAAGAAGAAGAAGAAGTGAATGAAGTAGAAGAGGCTGTGTTTACATATCACCTCATTTGTCAGATAATGAAACAGTGACATGCTCTTTAACATGGGATAAGCCGTGGGAAAAGAGATATAGATGAAGGATGAACTCTACTTTGTTACAGAGAAAGGTGTCAGAGAAAGGTCAGATGCACTAAACAGTCAGCATAAAATATGATCATGATAGAGGTTACAGTGGGTGACATGTCCAATAACAGAACATGTCATGGAGAATGTATCCATCACCAATGTGAGTAGTTCAATCAAGGTTGTACAATAGCATGCCTAACACAGCTTACCAGTGGAAATCATGACATGACCTGAACATTTTCTTATTGGCCAGCATGAAGCATGGTAAGCATATGTAAAGCAAGCACATGTAACATATCCTGACATTTGAATGGAATCATGCCTGATACTGCCTCATGCCACATTAACATAACTGAAATTTGACAAAGTAAAAGCTTGTAAATGTAAAGATAACATTATTATTGCAACTTGCACTGTTTAATAATGTTGTCTGCCTCAGTAAACTGTTCAGCTGAGTATATGGCAGCATGTCAGTATTTCTCTTCTCTTTCCCTTGCATGTGTTCCCTGAGCAGTTATGTCTATGTGTGAATGTAAATTGTAGTCTCTGCATGTAATGACTCATATGAACAGCCACTAGGTGACATTGTTAAAATGAAGACAAAGTGAAATGACAATATTATAATAAATATCTGAGCAGGCAGCATGGTATTTGGCTGACCCAACATCAATATAAGGAATACAACAGTAACAGATTGCTATAATGTTCAATCTTAAACACAACCACAGTCTGTGATACATGAAAATGTGGTATGTGTTGTACGAACAGTAGTGTATGTCTACAGCTGTGGATGCAGTGATAAGACATAGTGTTTTGAACGTGCAGGAATGGGTTACTAATATAGATCATGGTTAGGATTTCAAAAAAGGGCCATGTGTTGGGCATGTAGGTAAATAATATGCGCAAATGAATTCATGTCACCACTGTGGTCACAGACATTAACAGCAATGGAAAACCTTCATTCATCAGACAGTGGGACAGTGTCATGTTTCACATAGCTTCTCTTAACACAGACAAAAAATGTTGCAGTACATCAGGGACACACTAAGGTATGTGGGAGTGTTTGTTTACAAGTATGTTGTAACATGTTGTATGTTACGTTACTATGTTTACAGATATTCCTTTGCAAAGTGCACATCATAGATCAAATGCATACATCATTGTAGCTCCATAATCTTCATTTCATCTGTAAATCTGACCATCTGACTCCCTCAAAAGATAAGATGTGGTTGTTGTAGTGAATGTAATAATAAATGACAAAACCACACTTAATAGCACTTTTGAAAATAATACCATATTCCATAAAACTGTTAGACATATAGCAGTCTGCTGCAAGCTTTACACATAAACCTGTACTTACAAAAATGCTGTTAACAGAATATTATGGATTAAAAAGATATTCTTAGAAATTCGATGAATAACCGAGCTATTTGTAACCATGCACAAAAAAGTTAATATCAGTAAGCAGTTATGTAGAGAAGAATATTTGACAATGTGTGAAATACACAAAGATAACAATATAATGATATGTTTCCCCTATGTGTAGCTGAACCCACAGCATGTCAAAATATAGACATGCTGGTCAGTTTCTTTACAGGCCAAGCTAACAGTAAGCACATACTTCTTTTTAACAAGCAGGTACTGCATGTGTATATCTGTATTCCTGCTGAGAGTGGATGAATACAGAAACTTCTGACACTTTATTGGCCATTGTAATCTAAAGAAATAACTGCTATCAACACATAACTGAAAATATATGTGTAAGCAGTCAGACAGGCATTCCTCTAGGCTTAAACAAGTGGGACTGTAGTAAGAATGTTCACTGTATTAAGAGGAATGAAGTAAGGATGATATTTATGAGTTAATATTCACACATACACAGGTAGAGTAGGTGATACTTTCGTAGTATAACAGATAACTATGAAATGCATAGTCATCGATGGCCCAGGCAGTATAGGCATCAGTGATACACGACTATACTGGATGTGTGAAATGATGTCATTATATGTTGGAAAAAAAAGATGTGCATCTACAATGTATTGGGTACATTATAAACATTAGTAAATAAAGTAACAGCATGGGAATAGAACTCATACTTATATGGAGAACAGGAACCAGGTCTTCTTAATTATCCATATAAGCTAATTGACAGAACACCTACTTAATGGCTATAAAAGTCATATATCTGATATATTTGGGACATAGCTATATTCAAAATTCTGTAGAAATGCTTAGGTATACGTAGTACTGTGACACTTACTGTAGGCATCCCCTGGCTATTTCCAGACCTCAGCAACCCACCAATGAAGTTCCTCTGTGTTACTCAGATGCAGGTCATCATAACAGTGGTGAATCTGCACTGTTGTGTGGTAGATCCCCCATGCCATTGATGCTCCCTCGTAATCAGGTTCCAAATAACAATCATAGTGAAGTTCCTTGACTTAGCTCTCATCTGATGCTCCACTCCAGTGTTGATGGTCAACATCTGGGTGGTTTCCTCCTCAGTCCAATAGGGTGGCCAGGCACATTGAAGCCTGTTGGAAGTAACCATTTTGATAATGTCAATAATCCAATGGAAAATGAAGTCAGATTTGAAAATTGCTCACTGAGGTCCCCCTCAGTATTCAGTTAGCAACTGTCTGATCTGTAAATGTATCAAAATCAATATTTAAAAGTGGTTCTTATGTCATGTTATCAGATCATTGGAAGATAATTGGCATGTGCTACTGTTTATTGATACCTATTGGATACTGGCACATAGCACCTTCCTGTTATACCAAGCTATTGGTTAATGTGTCGAATTTCAAGAAATTATGTAGACGAGCGCAAATGGGATTCCAAAACCTGGAATTTTAATGAGCCTCATTAATTATGTACCATGAAAATTGTACTTAAAAGATGGATGCATACTAGGTGTTCTAACTTTTAATTATACCTGAGTTATAGGTAGCTGATAAGGTAAATTGACACCTGCTAGCTTTTCTGTTTTGGGTAAAATTAGCTCTGCTAACATTACTCATTCTCAAATGTATCTGTTTAGATTTATTTTTATGGAGAATGTGTGCATTAAAATATCTGTAACTTACTGGCATGGTGTTTTATTTACCTGTATACACATGTTGACATCTGCATTAAGTACATTTATTGATTTCCCATATGTAGTTGTATAGACAGACTTACATAGCAAAAGCAAACAATATACAAACACAGAATTGGATTATCCATATATCTTGCGGTTAACTGCATACTCTCTGTAGTGTATGTACAGAAACCTATGGATTATGACAGTATCCATGTGTATTATGTCCTTTTGCTGTTATGGATATTTATTCATTAATGCTTCTTAACACACATCTTATAACTACTGGTTGAATACAGGAAGGATCCTTACTCTCTGTGGCTGCTTATGGATCCTGAGATTTTCCAATGGTTTTTGTAAGTTGTTCAATTGATAATTTACAGATAATTTGTGCTGAAGTGGGTAACATTCACTGCTCAGTAATGACGGAGTTGATCTCAGGTGTTTTTTAACACTTGTCTATTTAGGCTGCAATTGCATTACAACTACAGCAACACACATTTCTGTTGTATGCACATACGTTTGTGTAGTATTTTAATGTGAAATGCATGTAGACTGTGTCTGTTGTTGCATGATGCTTTTGTGGTTGTGTTTGGACCACAATTCAACGAATACATAGTATAAGGGGTTTGAATCCAATAGATAGTTTCTACAGATATTACATTATGTTGATTTTACAACTGTCATGCATGCAGGTATTGTAACAAGCTTTTGTATGTCACATTACTATGTGTCACAGTGAATGTTTCATAGACGATGGCATTGCACAGGAATGCATAGTGTTTATGGTGACATAAGCTGTCTACATAATCATCTGTATAACTGGGTCCCCACATGAATCTAAACATGTGCATATCACTGTCTTTCATTTGATAAACAGACCTGGGGAAGACAATTTCTCCCCACAGGAAAATTAGATTATAATAGATGCCGTGTGACAACATGGACGGAGACTCCTTGGATGGGCGGGGGTACAGTATGGAGGAATGAAGAGTGAGCTGGCATCACCAACTTGATTAATATAGGTGGAGGTCACAATAGATCCCATGAGGCCTGTCACAGATGCTGCTCTGACATGATCCTCCATGCAGCCAACAGGTTACAACAGTATGAGAGATTGAGAGATGCCATCAGTGATGGCTCACTGACACCCCTGATGAGTTCACAATATTTCTTGCATCCCTGCATATGGTGAGTGTGAAGCGATGCACACTCAGGGGTGGACTAGAAGCAGGAGATCCAGGGCAAACATGTATGATTTAGTTTGCATGACATGGATGAATATAAAGTAAATCATTGAATATTGCTGTTACATGTATAGCCATTTTGGATTTAAAGCAGCAGAATTGAATTGCACAGAGATCCACACAAGGTGAAGAGGATCAACCTAAGTGTAATGTACAGACAGAACAGTGCAACCAGCATGGGTAATGCTGTCTGCATTAATGTTCACAAGTCTATCTGCTTTTGCACAACACCAGCGAATGGCACGTGAGTGTATCCATACAGTGTTACTGGGACCACTACTTGTTATTGCCTCAGCCTCATGTCATGACACTACTATTTACTGTTATATTGCTATTTCCCTAAAATTGTACACTACAGGGACATCCAGTGGGGGCCCAAGCCATGCAGGTGCAAGTACATACAGACCAGGTATGTTACCACAACAGGTTCATAGTTTGCAGCAATGTGTAGCAGACTTGTGATACATGACATTAATATCACTGATTTTCTACATAGGCACATCTAGAAAATAGGTGAAATGTATGTCGTCATGTGAGTATCTGCAGCCCCTGATACTGTGTCATATATGTCACCATGTCAGTATTCCATTGCCTGCATACATGACTGTGTTGTCTTTCTTTTTACTTTACCACTACAGGAGTCACAGTACAACACACAAATTCACAACAGCTGGAGTCTGTCAGTGGCATGCTATTACCTAACTTTCATAATCTCATTGCTGTTACTCCTGCTGTTGTCCTCCATTAATACCGTGTCCTTGTACCCATTCATAGGACAGACTGCATCAGCATCATCAAATGTACAAACAAGAGTATGTCTATGTAATACCTACTGTATATTGTAACACTGTTTGAATGGCTCATGCTAGCAATGATGTGGTTAATAATGCTGACGTTTTTCCGATAATAGTTGAAGTTCATTCGTCTTCTACTGCATCGTCTTCCCATGAGGACTTGTCGGGTGTGTCCTATGTTTGTATTCATAACACATACCATGTATGTTGGATATGTAATCTAATTGTCAACTCCTTGTTATGTAGATTTTGTGACCCTTAATGGTAAGTCAGTATTATATGTAACACTGCGTTGAGATATATGTGTCATATGTCTTTAATGATATACAGCATGTGATGTAAGCACATTGTGCTGATCTGTGTTATCTGCCTCTAGCACTTCAAATGTCTTTATTCTCCATTAGCCCATCCACTGATCCCAATGTGGGATCTGATGTGTCTCAGTATGGTAGTATGGCCCCTGTCACACAAGATAGTGACATGGTGATACAGTCCAGCCAAGATGGTGACAGTCATGTGGATACAGCTGTAGACTCAGATGTGGAGGGAAACATGTCCAGCCATTCTGACAATGAGGGGACATGGGATCATGGACAGGATGGGGCCTGTGAACAACAGATCCATGTCAAGACTGCTGATGATGCTGACACTTCCCCACAACACATTGAATACTGCCCATCGCAGCAGACATAGGCATGCAGCTGGTGTGCATGGAAATGTGTCAGATGGTGCCCACCTACTACTACAGGCAAATAAACATTCCCAACAATGTCATGTATCTAACATCCGTGCACTTGTCCATGCCACAGATAATTTTTCAGAACAGCTAGGTGTGCTGCATGAAAGTCAGAAATGCAAACATGGTTAGGTAATGGCGTCATTAGCTGTTCAGAATGAAAGTATGCTATCTATGGCATGGTCATTACAATCCCCTGGCCTCTACAGTACTACAACAGTGCCATAGTACAACAAGATTCTACATGCCCTGACTGTGCTTAGCCAATTGCCACACAGGAGAGGCAGGCTGCCTCTCAGCAGAACCAACCTTGCCCATCAGGCATCAGTGTCTATGCTCCAACGTGCATGGACTTCCCCTGCTGGCCCATCTCCTGTGGGACTGGCAGTCACAACCAGACAATCAAGTCACAGTCATGCTCCTTCATCTCCATATGCTGGCATCACCCCATCAGTCTCTTTTGTTGAACAACCTGACCAAGTATTCTTATACATGGTAGGGCCAGACAAAACCATGGTGTGAGCCATCAGCATGGGTGCCCTAGACTACATTAGAGCAACACAGACAGTTGATCCACTTTGTCCTGTAGTATCATTTTGACCCCGTAGTGATGATGATTGCTGTGCAGAAAATGACAACGTCATCTGCTGTGTTCATTGACAAGTCTGATGCCACAAGAGTCCAACAGTTTTACTAAACATAACTGACTCCATTTATTACATTACTTTATCCATACTTTACAGTGATATATTTGGCTTATGATCTTAACAACAGCTCTACATTATGTCATGAGTTGCTTACCTGTTTGCAGCTTTTTGTTGTGGACATTCTGGAATGTGTTGCACTGATGTGTGTCCCTCATTGTGTGCCATACACAGATATGGCAATATGACTCTGTATGCATACATCTGTCAGTTTGCCCTTTGTTGATGATCCCTTTTGTGACAGATTTGCATATGTTCATAATGTTATATAGCATGGTTATGTTGTTATGTCTGATGCTCAGTGTGTACATCTAGTGGTCAATTTCCATTAGATGCAATATGTGCTGCTGTGGTGGGGCAGCACCTAAACATCAATGTTTAATCTGTGTGCTCATGTACATGTGGCTTGTCATGGCTCAAAGTTGAAGGTCAGATGCTGCTGTGTTGCCAGGGCCTGCACCTGTGGTCACACCCCCCCATCAACCATACCTGTGTCTTCTGCCTCCTATGTCCTCCTGCTCTTCCTCTGATACTTGCAGGATGTCATCTTCAGACATGTGGAGTTCTTGGGTTTGTTCACCCACACCTGCAGCTGGAAAACCACCATGTGCTCTAGTTAGCATGTTGTGTGGCATGGTACACATTGTTATCATCTGTGCTGCCTTCTCATGTGTGCATTGCCATGCACCCCCCGGATGTGTCCAGATATCTGAACCTAGTTTTCAGTAAACTGAACACATGTTCTATGGCATTTGTTGTTGTTGTTGTGTGTGCTCTAGTGTAGGCCTCCTCTGCAGGGTTTGATGTTTCATGGTACAAGGTCATTAGCCATGGCTAAAGTGGATAGTCACAGTCATCTGTTGTGGGGAGTAGACATACATGTTATCAGCATGGATATTGTTGTGAGGGATGTCCTTAGCTCACATCCTAGCTGTGTCCCTGTACTTACCAAGTAGTATTCTCTCAGATATTTCTCTTTGCTGGAATGCAGCCCTCAGACCACTTTCCCTCCCCATGGCAGCATCATGGACACTTCCAGAGTGTGTTGCCATGAGGTTTGTTATACTACCATCTGCTGTATGCACAAACTGGCAGTTCAAGGATGGCCAGTCCTTTCTGTTTATATATCTGTCTGCTTCAGGATGTACTAAGGTCTTGATAGGGATGCATGTGTGCAATCTATTACACCAGGTACATGGGGGTAGCTTGCAGTGTTATAGAACTGGTGCATTACAGTTCTCCACTCCATGGGAGTAGATGGAAATTGTATGTAGTCATCAATACTACTACCAGGATATGACTGGCAACTGTCTGCGGCAGTCTCACAGCAACCCCCATGTGTCTTTGGAATGTCCCAGATACAAGTACACCCAAGCTGAGTCACACTTTAGTTTCAAGGAGACAGGGTTTCCTTGCAAGGTTTGCACAGACATGTGGGGCACACATGTTGCAGACAGCCTGCACCAGCTGTCTGTCTAGTTGGTACCTGTCGATTATTTGTTGGTCTGACAACTGGTTTAGTTGCAATTTTGCTCTTTCTCTAGGTGGCTGCCTTTTAATGTGCTCAGCCATAACGTCATCCATGGCTTGTATTTCTGCAGCCTGATGCAGTTCATTCACTGCAGGTTGCATTTTTTTTGCAGTATTCTTATGGAATATGATGGAATCTGTAATAGTAATGTCCATTCCTTGTGATGGCATATAGCATACACTGAGGATTTTAGAAACAGAGTTGGTGTTGCAATTTGTTGGATTTAAGTTGCGTTGGGCATGCATAATGTGTTTTGGAATCCAACAGGCATGGCAGAATCCCTAATTATCCTACGCTGAACAGCTAAGCAGTTGGATTGCTTTCAGTGTGTCTTCTGAAACTGTGTCCACATCTGGTGTACAAAAGTCTTCCTTTGGCATCCTGCCTTGTAGCTTTTGGAGTCTGACCTATTACATCATGAGAATTGCATTAATGTCAATGAGCTTTGTAATAGAGTTATAGAGATATTACTAATCCTGGCCTTGGATAGTAAACTTCCTCCACCTCAGAGTACCAGGCTGGGATTATTTTATCAGTAAACCAATTAATTATAAACAAAAAATGATAATGTCTACTGGGGTGGTTTAGTCAGTTACAGGAGTATATCAACAGCTGTTCACCTTTTATCAATGAGTGACCTTTTATCAATTCATAAATAAGTAAAATAAAGGACTAGCTGCAAGCTTTTTAAAAGTGAATAAAGAAAATTTTTTTACTTAAGAAATGATGAGTTAATCAGTACAGTTAATAGTTAAATATTCAGAGAAATATAAAATTGCACAGGGAAGCAGAAAATTATTTGCATGAACAGATTACAAGAAAGAAAAATATTTGCCTACAACTGGAATTTATTCTAGCTATTTGTTACCTGAAAGTGTTACTGGACCGTAATGTTAAATGTCTGAATTTTCAGGCAATGACACAAGGGCTGAAACTGCTCACAAACTGCAAGCTACAGGAGAGTTCTTTTTCCTTTCTTTCGCTGTTGCCCATTCAGCAATTACTTGTTTATCTTGCTTCATAAAGAAATCACAGGTACAGTTAAGCTTGTTTTTTCCTGCTCTTTGCTTGTGATCTCCTTTGTAGTTACTCTTTAGCTTCCTGACCTAGGAATGGTCACAGATCTTGTAATCAGTCACAGGGTAGAATAATTACATTTCCTGATTCACATGCCTGCCATACATTTCTCATCCTACATATATTTACTGTAATTTCCAGCAGAAGGCTTCAGGCTGTACTTTGAAACTTTATATACACTTTTGTATACACCATACAGAAAACGTTGTAAGTTCACAACTTCTTTTCATGCCACAGGAAAACAAAATATTGCAGATAAAATCATATTTTATGTTACCTGCTGCAAGGTTTACAAGACTTAAGGGAGGCTAATATATTTGTTACCTCTGACTTTGAAAACAGTGGCATGTTTATTCTCAGATATCATGGGCCTGATTCCAAAAGATTCGTGGAATTCGACAGAGTGCATCAAGTTCTATGCAAAAGTTGTGGCAAGCCAAGTAATATGCAAAAATATCCTAGCATCATAAATATATCTCACATAAAGTGGACAACAAGTATTTGTGATGTCGGCATAAAACAATTGCACATAAGAAATGTTTCCATTGCAATGTAGGAATATTCCTCAATAGTAATGTCACATTCACAATGTCCCCTTGTACAGGTACAAAAAAATCGATGGAACGTGAACAATTAGTACAAATATAAGGGACGGCAGTTGTATATGATGAATAGTTCCATAACCATTAACATATATTTATTAATCTGGAGATATCTTTGGAAACTGAAAGCTTGTTTATACTGTAAAATTATAATCCGTAAAAAAAATTAATAAAAAAAAAATATTATTTAATGTGAAGTGGCATTCACTGCCACCTTGGCAATGCTTACTGTAGCTGACAGTGAGTACAGGACATGTGTGGGGAACAGAAGTAATGCACACACCCAAGGAAATAGGGTGAAGGAAGAACAGATGTGGGGTGGGGGTGAAGAAGAGGGTCACACAATAGAGATGACAGAATAGGAAATTAAGAGGGAGAGTCGGTGAGGTATAGGCAATATTTTTTGGCTGGAATAGACCCTTTTTTGTTTTTTGGAGAACAGAAGGTATGGCAAATTAAAGGAAAGTGGAGATTAGAAAAACTGTGGGTGCACACATATAACAAATAATACAAGACAGGATGGACAAAGAGCGGTCAAATACATAAAGAACAGGTGAGTTATACAGAAAACACACATAGAACTGTACAACACGGTTTACTATCACATATTCGATTGTCATTTAGACAACTGAATATGTGCGAAAATCATTTTCTCGAACTGAGAGTTCAGTCACCACAATGTCGAAGCTGACATGAGTGAACAGATGCTATTGTCAGCTTCAACATTGCGGTGTAGATCGCACTATAGTGGGGATCAGGAAATGTACCCTTACCCGCACTGTAGTGTGATCTCGGAGTTTGTATATCTAAGTAGGGGGTGTGGGGGGTGCAGGGGGGCTTGCCCCCTGCAAACATTGTCAGTTGTGGGCAGATGTGAGCATTTCAGCAAAGTCAATATTCAATATTGCTGAAATGCTCTGTTCGATATTTCGGTTGCTCGGTGTTTTGATTTCCGACAATATTTGTCGGAAATCGTTGCGTTCGTCTAAATGACGTTTGCAAATATGATAGTAAACCGTACAACACAGGTAAGGGAAAACAACAATAGGGTAAAGATGCCACCAGCCATGGTGCAACATAATATTACATTACATACCAGTGTAAGGAGCTGTGCTGAGCTGCTGCAAACAGTGTGACAGGCATGACAAAAGGAATATGACTGATGTTCATTGCTGGGCACAGAACAATGAATGTGGATCGCTGGCAGTGTAGTTCATAGGTGTGTAGTAGGCTAATAAGTACAAGGATCTTCGTAAGCCTGGCCATGCACCACAAATGTATAGCATGACTTATTGTGCCTTAGAGATTAATTTAAGGAGTTTATGTTATATAGGGCATTATGTAATGGCTGCCACTGTCCACCACAGGCATATGTGTCAGACCTGGGGTAAATTCCTGATTGCCCATCAAATGCTCAAGTTTGTGCTTGAATACGGTTAGGGAATGGCTATGCTTCACATAGATGGGGAGCCTATTCCACAGAATAGGGATCCTCTGAGATACATGCCTGCCCTAACAAAATGCGCTATATAAGTTGCAGGCAAAGTTTATCACTTTTATCTAATGTTTCAGGTGACATTTGCTTTGTGGTTATGCAAACGGCCCATCAGAGAGAAATCCAAGCATGCCATGTATGCCAAGTATAATTAATCTCTCAGCAGTCTGTAGGAAATGCAGTATACAGATAGGGTTTGAAAGCAAACAGCACAGGACATTGTTTACATCCTGTATTCTGACTTTGATGTACCTCTGTGGATGTTGCAGGTCTTGCATGTGCCTGGAAAGGTACCTACAGATAGGCCTGTTATACTCAGTGATGGGTTGGATGATGGCTACTTACACTGGCATAATGAACTCATTGGACCTATAAGTAATGACCTTACTGACAAGTTGACTGACCTACAGTAATTGTCTCACAGCCTTAGATACATGTGTGTCTAAAGACATGTTACTAGCTACAAGATTCCCCACCTCCCAATTGGGGGGGGGGGGGTTATCAATGAGGTAGTTTTGCCTAGGTGGCCACATTTCAAAAAGGTACTATTATGCAGTACTTGACATTCATTTTTAATCCTTGGCTTTGTCACCAGTTATATGTCTATGTTAGAACTCCCTGCAAAATGTTATCGGGGGGGGGGGTCTGTGTTTCCTCTTACTTTGAAATCATCTGCAGAATTGGTAAGTCAGAGTCCCTTGACACTTGCTTTGATGTCCAAAACATAAATGTCAAAGAGGAAGGGCCCTAGCTCATTTCTCTGGGAAATGACAATGGCAATGGGCCTCTTTGTAGACGTGGTCTCGGAAATCCTACTACCCTGTGTCTAGTCTACGAGCCAGTAGGCTATCAAGTGAGTTATATAGAGCTTTATGCCTAGTTCCATGAGTTTCTTTACAATGCCTGAGTGGAGAATTGTATAAAATATCATAGCTAAGTCAAAGTAGGCAGAATGCACCCATGTTTCCCACATCCATTGTCTAGAGGACCATCTCATAGAAGTCCACCAAGTTCAGTAGGCATGAGCTTTCTTTTACAGAACCTGGCTGGGTTGTGTCCATTGTCTGAAGGTGTCCTATGTCATGGTTAATCATTTCCATGATAATTCATTCTATGACTGTGAATATGACAATAGTCAGACTAATGGGTCTGTATTTCCAGGGCTCAGTTGATGTTCTGCCCTTGTGCAGAGGGATGAACATTGCAGTCTTCCATTCTCATGTCACAAAACCTGTGCAGAGGGTATTGTTTAATAATGACACCAGTGGCCATAACAGGTCATATGTCAGGCTATAAAGGAAGCATCATAGGCTATTACTGAGGCCCATCAAAGCTGAAGTCTTAGCCTTAGAGAACAAATGTATAAGTCCTATTCCCTAGTGATAGTCTAAGGGATTATGTTGGATGGTATGTTGGGGGTGACTGCAGGTGAGGGGTGGTTAAAGATAGAACTGAATGTGACAGCCATAAGATTATGTATCTTTCTCAGTTCCCTAAATTTGTCTCAATTTTCCAGAGTTTTGGCACACTGTTTTGTGCTGCCATTGACGCTTTGGACATAACTAAAGAATGCCTTATGGGTGTCCCTTGCCAAGAATGCAATCTTTGCCTCAACATTTGCTTTAGGTTCATAGGTTCATAGGTAGGTACTAGGTTATCTGCCCGAGGGCATTTATAAGCCTAGCCAGAGTGTGTCAGCTTTCGCCGCCCCATTGATTAATTAACTGAGCCTCTGTCAAGAAGAGCCAATGAAGTGATCCCAGGGGTGTATTTTTTGTTACCCATCCACTCGTCAAGGTTGCTCTTGAAGAGTGTTAGTGAGGGGCTCTGCCTAATGTAGTTAAGAATTTTGTTCCAAAGCATGGGGAGTCTCTGTGACAGGAATCAATCCCTCCAGCATGTTCTATTTATTGTTGTGGTGAGGTTTAGCTCACTCTAGCGAGTGGCTCACAGTGACTTGGATTTCTTTAGGTGGAGCATGTCCATCAATTCTAAGTTGGACATGGCTTTGTAAGTCAGGCAGAGATCACCTCTGAGTAAGCGATATGCCACTGAGTACAGCCGGAGTTTTTCCAGTCGGGCTGCATAGGATATATGTTTGAGGCCAGTAATCCTCTTGGTGAGGTACTTTTGTGGTTTTTTTCCAGCTGTTGGAAGTGTCTTGTGAGGTACATCCCAAATGGGGCATTGTACTCTATGATGGGTCTGATGAGTGACGAGTAGAGGGGCACTATAACATTTTTATTTCTAGATGTGAATCCGTTAGTAATTAGATGGGCTACATAGAAGGATTTCCTAACTACTTTGGCAATATGATTGTCAAAGGAGAGATTACTATCAGCCTGGGTCCCCAGATCTCTTATTACCTCTTCTGTATTAAGGGGGCTGCCACCTATGTGGTAATTCATGGGTGTTTTGTTTTTCCCAAAAGGGATGACTATGCATTTTTTGGCATTTAACTTGAGACCATGACTTTGACACCAGGAGAATGTCTGTATCAGCCGGAGAGTCAATTATGGCTCCCAGTTTGCAGTCATCAGTAAACTTGGTTAGCCATAGTCCTCCTGTGTTTTCCTGTACTTCTGAGAAGTATATGTCGAACAGTAGGGTTCCCAGGACTGAGCCTTGTGGGACACCACTTGTGACTGGTTTAGAGTCGGACCTGGAGCCTGCTATTCTTACTGTGTGAGTTCTGTCTGTAAGCCAGATAGCAACCCATCTCATGATGTAGGGGTTTATGTTTAGGCTGGAGAGTTTTTCTATAATTCCCAAGTGGGGAATGGTGTCAAAAGCCTTGGCGAGGTCAAGGTAAGCTGTGTGAACCACCTTTCCCTCATCTACGGCCTTGGTGACTGTCTCAAAGAAGTCAACCAGGTTTAGTAGGCATGATCTGCCCTTAACAAAGCCGAACTGGGTCGGGTCAAGTGTTTGCAGGTTCCCAAAGTCTTTGCTAATGAGTTCCATGATGATGCGCTCCTTAGCCTTGCAGACCAGGCTAGTCAGGCCTATGGGGCAATAGTTACCAGGGTCAGTTGTGGCCACTCCTTTGTTGAGCGGAATAACCATTGCTGTGCACCATTCTATGGGCTGTTTAAAGGGCTGTTTTCACCTGTGCGTCTGTGATTTCCGAGACACTACACTTTTCCGGTATTGTTGTGGGCCCTTTTGGGGGTGAGAGGGGGGTGAAGTTTGCACTGAATCTATCTGCCAGGATGTTGGCAATATCAGTAGGTTCAGTATATTTTGTGCTATTTTGTACTAGCTCAGCGAATATCTGTGAGTTGCTACTTAAATTCTTGACATAGCTAAAGAAGGCTTTGTGGTTATCTTTTGCATCCTTGGCTATTTTTCTTTCGAAGTTAGCCATGGATGATTTTATGAGGGACCTTAGTTTCTTACTGATACTGATCAGGGATGTCTTTCCTTCTTGGAATTTGCTTTTTTTCTGAACTAGTTTCCTCCTTCTGTTGTATAGCTTGTTTATGGCAGGGGTCCACCAGACTGGTTTCCTTCTCTTAGGCAGTGAGTCTTGGTTTTGCTAGGGATGGCACGATCCATGCATTCTTGTAGGTGCTCATAGAGTGCATTTGTAAAGGTTCCTGCATCTTGGCATTGCTATCCTTCAGCGTGGGGGCTGTGAAACTTACCACCTCTGTCTTAAGTGAGGTGAAGTTTGCTATAAAAAAGTTTTTCGCTGTGGTTTCCTTGGTTGGGGGTAGTGGCATGGTGTGGACATCCAGAGTGATTAGTTTATGGTCTGATCTAACCAGTGATGGGTTGACCTCCGGTGCGGAACACCTGTTGCCCATGTTGGTGATGACCAGGTCCAATATGTTTTCACCTCTGGTAGGGGAGTTTACCAGCTGATCCAGGGCATTTGAGTTGATAAATTCCAGGAAGTGCTGGACCTGGGAGTTTGTTTTTCCCAAAAGGGATGACTATGCATTTTTTGGCATTTAGCTTGACACCATGACTTTGACACCAGGAGAATGTCTGTATCAGCCGAAGAGTCAATTATGGCTCCCAGTTTGCAGTCATCAGCAAACTTGGTTAGCCATAGTCCTCCTGTGTTTGCCTGTACTTCTGAGAAGTATATGTTGAACAGTAGGGTTCCCAGGACTGAGCCCTGTGGGACACCACTTGTGACTGGTTTAGAGTTGGACCTGGAGCCTGCTATTCTTACTGTGTGAGTTCTGTCTGTAAGCCAGATAGCGACCCATCTCATGACGTAGGGGTTTATGTTTAGGCTGGTGAGTTTTTCTATAATTCCCGAGTGGGGAATAGTGTCAAAAGCCTTGGCGAGGTCAAGGTAAGCTGTGTGAACCACCTTCCCCTCATCTATGGCCTTGGTGACTGTCTCAAAGAAGTTAACCAGGTTTAGTAGGCATGATCTGCCCTTAACAAAGCCAAACTGGGTCGGGTCAAGTGTTTGCAGGTTCCCAATGTCTTTGTTAATGAGTTCCATGATGATGTGCTCTTTAGCCTTGCAGACCAGGCTAGTCAGGCCTATGGGGCAATAGTTACCAGGGTCAGTTGTGGCCTCTCCTTTGTGGAGCGGAATAACTATTGTTGTGCACCATTCTATGGGCACGTAGCCTGTGGAGAGGCTGAGGTTGAACAGTTTGTTTAGGTGAGGGGTTAGTTGGTTCTGTAGTTCGTGCAAGACACAGCCTGGGACACCAACTGGCCCCATTGACGCTGTGCTTTTGGCTTTTGAAAGGGCTGTTTTCACCTGTGCATCTGTGATTTCTGGGACACTACACTTTTCTGGTATTGTTGTGGGCCCTTTTGGGGGTGAGAGGGGGGTGAAGTTTGCACTGAATCTATCTGCCAGGATGTTGGCAATATCAGTAGGTTCAGTATATTTTGTGCTATTTTGCACTAATGGTAGGGTAATTGAAATCGCCCAATATCAGGGTGTTCGGTAGGACCTTCATGTTTTCCAGTGTCTCCAGAAAGGTGGAGTGGTGGTCCTGGGTCATGGAGGGTGATCTGTAGCATGCCACAATTTGTACTGCAGATTTGGCTGATGTTAGTTGCACATGGATAATCTCAGAGGTATCATGCTGCGCCACTAACCTGAAGGTGCAGGTATCCTTGATGAATATGGATACACCCTCTCCTTTTGTGTTTTGGTCCACGTTCTGTGGCCGAAATGTGTGGTATGGATTGTAGCCCAGTAGTGCTGGGGTGCTCTGTGGAGCCTTGAACCAGGTTTCAGTTACTGCACAGATGTCGATGTTCTCCATACTGAGGAGTGCTTCGAGCATGTGCATTTTGAGATTTAAACTCCTGGTGTTGAGTAGCATAACCCTCATTTTTTTATTTGTGCTGTTTACTGGGGTGGGTTTGACTTTTGAGCCTTGCCTAAAAAAGGCACTGTGGGGGCAATAAGAGCCTTGGCCAGTATTCAAAAGCCTAGGGGTGACAAGTGCAAGCTGTCTCTTGCGAAGCAATGAGGATTGTTGAGCATGTCATCCCAGGCTGACTGACACTGGATCCCCTTTGATTGACACCAGAAGCTTAGCCAATTGTTGCACTTAAGTAGCTATATGAGGATGTTCAAATAGCATCACACAGTACACTGTGGCTAGCGCATGTCAGCCAAATAACAGGAAAGATAAGACAATCCAGAAAATGAATTGTATTAGCAAAAAGGTGAGGACAAAATAAAACCCCCAACTGTGCATGCAATAAGCAACAAAATAAGTGCAGTACCAAGCAGCTTTACTGCGATCATAGAGTACTGTGGGTGTGTAATAAGACAGAAACGCAACATACAGGATATTACAGTATGGGTAACGGGATATTGGAGTCCACGTAATCCCTGAATAATCAAATACACACTGATCATATATGCAAGCTACATATGTGACATTATATGGTAGTACAGAGTCTTAAAATATATACAAACAGCATATGTTTCCATACCAAGGACAATGTCAGTTATAAACTACACGGTGATAAAGAAACACCAATATATACCACAGGTATACAAAAACATTGCTCAGTTAAGCCAGAGCATAAATAGATGAGCAGTCTCCATACAACGTTGATGTAGGGAAAGCAGGACACATAATACATACTAAACTCTCCAATTTCTATCCCTCTGGCTCCTCCATAAATTGGTTCTCAAGTTACCTCTTCAATAAGCAACAATCCAGTCGCTGGCAAACTGTCATCTCCCCTTTCCTTCCAGTCAGCATAGATGTTCCACAAGGATTTATCTTAGGTCCCCTCTTGTTCAATATTTTTACTAATAATCTTCATTCTGCCCGTAACCCTTGAACACTCCTACAATATGCTGATGATTCTACTCTTATCTCCACTGCTCATAGTATTCCTGATCTTTTAATGCTTACTCAGGACACCTTTTCTTTAGCTGAAACATGGCTCTCTGACAATCAACTTGTACTTAATCCTAAATAAACTAAGCCTCTTCTCTTTGTACCTAAAACACTGGCACATCATAGATCCTCCTTTTCCATCACTTCCCTCAACAATACCATCATCAAACCAGAAACTCATACCAAACTACTGGGTGTCATTATTGATGATGAACTGAAATATGATATACACATCCAAGAATGTATCAAAAAAAAACTCCAGAAACTCGGTCTACTCTATTATAATCAGAAATTCCTTACACCTTCCTCCAAACTCTACCTAGCTCAATCTCTTCTATTACCCTGTCTACTGTATGCAGGCTTACAAATAATCTTCACTACTCTCCAAACTTGAGCAAATATACAATAAAATAGCCAGATTTGCCACTAATGCAAATCCCATCACTGTCTCACCCTTAAGACACTTCAATGGCCTAAATTCTCTAACCAGCTACTACTTCCTCAATTACATATTACTTACTGCATCCAGAATGACCCCTCTTTATGCCCCTCTATCTCTAACCTCATATCTTACTACGGCCCCCGCAATCACCTTCGTACAACCAACAAACACCTCCTTGATATCTACAAACCCAACAACAATATTGGAAAGTCCCTTTATAAGTACTCATTTGCTCATGCGTGGAATATACTTCTCTTAACATAAGAAATATTTCCCAAAAGCACCTGTTTAAACATGAAATCAAGCACTACCTACAAGTGATCTGGTCCTGCCCATGTCAAACCCCCACATGATAAATATGTCACTCGTTTATCTTTTATTCTATTTTTGGTTTATTCACCTCCTTTTTCTCCTCTTCTGTCTGTCATGTAATCTTACATTATTCTTCCTTCCTGTATTAAAAAAAAAATAATAATAATAGTTATTTCAACATCATGGATCTTTTGTCAAGTACTGGGACAGACCTCATGTATTATATTCTCCTGCAATAATATTCTTCATTTTTTAAATCCTATTACAGAATGTAATGATATGATTTGCTATGTATATACCCCATGTTATGTTGTCAAATAAATAAATAATAAATAAATGATCACACAAGTATAAATCACAGTGCTGACCATGTGGATACACATTACATCACAGCAGCCAATCATGGCAGCAGATTGTGTACTAATACTATAATGTCTACTTCCCAGTAATAATATCTTTCTAAACCACTGACATTAAAACATCAATCTATTATGTCTGGAAGCATACATCCCAAGTATATGTATATTTGAATGGTAATGGACAGCATATGTATAAGTAGTAAGGCAATATGTGTATGAACAAGTATGTCATTAAAAGCACAGGACAGCCTTACACAAATACAGAAATTGCACGTGCATATGTGTGCACAACACAAGATGTACAGGAATCCCATAGTAAGGGACATGAAGCACAGAACTAACACGTGCAGTGTGTGTAGTAGGCAATGTTAATGCCCAGTAAAATGTCATTGTACAAATGACAAAATCAATACAGCACAGTAAAGTGCAATAGGTAAACAGCAAGTAGCAGAGATACATAATAAAATTAGAAGTTATGTACATACCATAATGTTCCATGTTAGTTGTCTTCTCTCGCCTTCTTTCTTGCTGGATGGGTTTGGAGCCGATCCTCAGCTCCGACTCGGCACTTTCTTAGCTTGAGAACTCCTTTTACCAGCTCGAGGCAACCCTATATCCCATGATGCAAGGCGGGACTACCTCAGATCTCGTTTGGTAGCTAACATACCCTGCTAAGGATAAACCTAGAACAACTAGGAAACAAAAAACTCCTTAACAAATGACTCTTCTACCGAAGAGTCAGGAGAGAACAACCTGAGAAGAGGAGACTTTTCAAGATCTGTCCAGGCCAGGGGGAAGGAGGGAGGGATGCAAGAAAGAAGGCGAGAGAAGACAACTAACATGGAACGTTATGGTATGTACATAACTTCTAAATGTTAAGTTGTCAATCTCGCCTTCATTCTTGCTGGATGGGACCGCGTCCCTAGCACCTGTATCCCGGGTGGCTCAATGGAACAGACTCTTGAGAACTGTGGAACCAAAACTGGCCCTGTCTCTGGAGGCCAAATCTAATTTATAATGAGAGACAAAGGTATGAGGTGTGGCCCAAGTAGCTGCTGCACAAATGGTATCAATGGGTAGCCTATCCTGAAAGGCTGCAGAAGTGGATAGACTCCTAGTTGAATGTGCTTTCAGTTTAGAAGGTAGTTGCTTGCCCCTGAGCGAATACACAAAAGAAATGGTGGAAGACAACCACCTAGATAAGGTCACCTTAGAAACTGGGAGACCTTTCCTGTTTTCTGCATAGGAGACAAATAATTGGTCCAATTTCCTGAGCTGTTTAGTTCTATGCAAATAGTACCTGAGTTGACGATGGACATCCAAAAAATGAAGCTTTTGTTCAGCTCTGTCAGAGTAGTTTGGGAAAAAGACTGGTAGTTCGATGGATTGATTAATATTAGTTTGAGAAACAACTTTAGGAAGAAAAGACGGGTTAGTTCTTAAGGATACCCTGTCCTTGTGAAAAATCAAGTAAGGGGAACGGATGCAGAGAGCTTGAATTTCGGAAACCCTTCTTGCTGAAGTGACCGCCAGTAAGAATATAGTTTTCCAAGTCAATAACTTTAAGGAACATGAGGCAGACGGTTCGAAGGGTGGTAAGATCAAGGATGCCAACATTAAATTCAGATCCCATTGTGGAGGAGGATGTTTTATTGGCGGCTTCAGAAGAAAACCTCCTCTCAGAAAGGCTTTGCATAGCCTATGTGACATAATGTTATGATCTTGAAATCCCACATGATACTTGGAAATGGCCGCCAGTTGGACTTTGACTGTTGAAGAAGAAGACCCTGACTGAAAAACTTCAGCCAGGAAATCTAAAACAGAATGCACAGGAGCAGTAAAGGGATCAATGTGTCTGGAGCTTGCCCAAATGGAAAAACGTCGCCACTTGCTAGCATACACGGTTCTGGTGGACGACTTCAAAGAAGCTACTAGAATATCTCTGACTGGATCAGAGATCATAGGAAGCCTGGCTAGGGATGGAAGTGGAGCAACCAAGCAGTGAGGTTGAGAGAATGAATGGCCCGGTGCTTTTGACCCGACTGGTGGGTCAAAAGATCCGGAACTGGGTCCAGATGCCAAGGTCGCACCAGGAGGTGACGATGCAGAGTCGGGAACCAAATTTGTCGAGGCCAGTAAGGGGCAATGAGAATCAATTTGGCCCTCAAAACGGTGGCTTTCTGAATGACTTGTGGAATCAAAGGAAAGGCGGAAAAGCGTAAGAAGTCCCGGGCCAATCCTGGATTAGAGAGTCTCTCAGGGGTTGGCCTGGTAGGGGAAAAGTGTGAAGAAGTCGGGCACTTGTTGTTTTGGGGTGTAGCAAAAAGATCGCAACAAGGTGTTCCCCACTTCAGAAAAATCTGGTCCACTACAGATTGATTGAGAGACCACTCGTGAGGCATGAGAATGGATCTGCTCAGCCTGTCCGCCAAGAGGTTGGACCTGCCGGGGATGTGCATTGCTATCAGAAACCGATGAGAGGAGATTGCCCATTGCCAAAGTCTGAGAGCTTCTCGACACAACGGATAGGACCTGGTCCCGCCCTGCTTGTTGATGTACCAGACCACGGACATGTTGTCCGTTTGCACTGCAATAGTCCCCGCAGGAAGAAAGTCGTTGAGGGCTTGCAACGTTAAAAGCACCGCTCTCATCTCCAGGACATTTATGTGCAGATGGTATTCTATGGGCTGCCACGTCCCGTGGACCATCCTGCCCTGATAATGCTCCCCCACCCGATCAGAGAGGCATCCGTAGTGACTGTGGCAACCGGAGGAGGGGGAACAAAAGGTCGGCCCTGGTGAAGTAGAGGGGAAGATATCCACCAGATCAGATGAGCTCTGCACGATTGTGTGACTAAGATCTCGTGCTTCATCGGAAGACTGTGGAACGACCACTGAGTGAATAACATCCACTGCAGTAGACGCATGTGGAAGCGAGCCAGAGGTAGAAGAACAATGGCTGCAGCCATAAGACCTAGAACTTTTAGAACCAATTTTGCTTTGACTCTGCTGCTCTGCAATAACACTCGAATGAATTTTTGGATGTCCAAGATTCTTTGATCTGTTAGTCTGGCTGACAACTTGACGGTGTTTAATTCTGCGCCTATAAAGGTGATAGATTGGCAAGGCTGCAGAGAAGATTTTTCGAAATTCACTGAAATTCCCAAACTTTTGCAAAGCTGTAGAGTAAAGTCCCTGGTCTGAAGAAGATGATGCTTGGTGGTAGCGGAGAAGAGCCAGTCGTCCAAATAAGGAAACACCTGGAATCCTTGACGTCTCAGGTGAGCTGCGACCACTGCCATGCATTTGGTAAACACTCTGGGGGCTGAAGTGAGGCCAAAGGGCAGGGCTCTGAACTGATAATGACTGGTCCCTAGCCGAAAACGGAGAAACCTTCTGGAGCACCTGTGGATCTTTATGTGATAGTATGCGTCCTGAAGGTCTATCGAGCACATCCAGTTGTCCTTGCCCAGAAAGGGCAAAATGGACTGAAGCGTGACCATCCGGAATCTTGCCTTATTGACAAATCTGTTTAGATTGCTTAGGTCTAGTATAGGTCTCCAATCTCCCGTCCTTTTGGGGACCAAAAAGAATCTGGAGTAGACGCCGGATCCTACTTGGTCTGCTGGAACTGTCTGGATGGCCCTTTTTTATAGGAGCTTTGTAACCTCCTGTTCTGCCAAATCCCTTTGACCGGGTGAGATGTCTGGAAGGGATTGGTAAGGTACGGGATACCTTTCGAAGGGGATTTTGTAACCCTCGGATATTATCGACTGTACCCACATATCTTGTGAAAGGGAACGCCAGGCTATTGGGTACAGCGAAATCCTTCCCCCGACTGCCTCCAAGGGTGGACAGTCGGGCAACACCTCAGGGATGCTGAAAGGGCTTCTCAGGGAGAGACTCTCTGTTGCCCTGGTTCTGAGGACCCCCTCTGCCCCTAGGGCGGCGTCTATTGTTGTTACCCCCTCTGCCTCTGGGGGTAAACTGCCCACGTGTGTCTGGCGTAGCTCCTTGGGCTTTGCGGAACCACATCTTTCCTCCCATCTGACCCTTGGGGTAGGGTCTAGAAGGGGCTGAAAAATGGACTCCAACGGCAGAAAGAGTTTTGCCGTCCTGCTCACACCTGGTCAAGGTTTCCTTCACCTGCGGTCCGAACAAAGCCGAACCGTCAAAGGGGGTATTGGTGAAGGACGCCTTAAAGGGGTCCGCAAAATTACAAAGCCGCATCCAGGCTTGACGTCTAAGAGCCACTCCTGTGCCTGCGGCCCTGCTCGCTCCGTCGGCCGCATAGGATATGAGCCGCATGGAGGAGTTGGTCAATGAATTCAGGATTGCTAGCTGTGAGGTAATCTTTTCTTGAGCCCCAGCAGCAGAAGGATCCTGGACCACTTCACCTAGTTCCTTGAGAATATCTCTTTGAAGCCTGGTGAAGTGACAGAGGTAATTCAGCGAACGCATAGCAAAGGTCGCTGAAGAAAACATCCGCTTTCCATACCTGTCCATGGTCCTAGAATCTTTGTTAGGAGGATGGACAGGTACTGAAGGATCTGCAAGTTCCTTCTTGGTGGCCGCCGCCACCACCATAGCATCCACAGAGATGCCCTTGGAAAGAAACTGCTTGTCTGCAGGGGCCGTAATAAATTTGGATGGTCTCCTGGGGACCGGTTCCACAGAATCTGGAGCTGCCTATGCCTTTCGAGCCACTACCTGCATAAGTGGGTCGAAAGGCAGAGACACCCAGGAGGTGGAGGGTCGGGATCCAAAAGTCTCCAGGTATACCGACTCATCCTCGGAGGGATCAATGGAGGGCCAATTCCCCCTCTGTTTGAGGAGCTCAAGGATGTCTGAAAAAGAGACATCCTCAGAGGGGGACCGTGGGGAACCCTCCGACTCATCTAAGTCGGTATCAGATGTTGTAGACTCGGGGGAGTCCATGAGTTTCCTCTTACACGTCCTCTTCCAAGGAGGTTCCCCTGCAGAATCAGGGGAAACCTCGGAAGAGGAAGATATTCCCAATGGGGAAACCTGGGGCGATGGATCCCTGGGCCTGGGAGCAAGAGGCTGGCAAGAGGCGTCTACAGGCACCGAAGAGGGAGGAGCTAAAGGGATGGACCGTTGACCTGGCTCAGGTGCCAGGACACTCCTCATCACCTCAAAGGCTCCCCTCCCCGGGAGGCCGGAATACTCCTGTTCCGAAGAAATAGGAATTCCTGGCTCCACTGAGAGGGAAGGCTCCGAGGCCGATGTCGGTGCCGAGCTTACCAAAGCCGAAGCTCCGAGAGGGAGAGCGGGGTCGGACAAGGTTCCGATGCCACTAGCCCCCTCGGAGCCAACAAGGGAAACCCGACGACCGGATCCCTCCAAGGAAGGTCTCATGGAAGAGATCGGAGCCGAGGACGACGGAGCCGAAAAGGGATGTATCGGTTCCGGCGCCGACACGGTCACTGTCCAGAGAAGCTCCGGCTCCGAACTCTGGAGGAGAGTCGGAGGAGGAAGTTCAAGGGGTAAGGCAATAGCCGAAGTCTGTTGAGACGGGCTATGGAGCATTTGAGCTAGTGCCTGCGACTTCAGCAGCCTGCTTACCACCCTCTCTAAATCGTGGTCAGACAGCCTGGAAGATCGGCTCCGATGACTCCGCTCCGACAAAAGAGGAGACCTCGGAGCCGAATGGATACTCTCCAACGAAGGGGACCGAGATCTCTTTCGGGACAAAGTCATCGGAGCCGAAGTCCCCTGAGTTCCCGATGGAGCCGAAGGTTTCTCAGCTCCGATACTGGAAAAGGTGTCGGCTCCAGCTGGAGCCGACAAGGCAACAGTAGATTGGGTGTCGGAACCGATCGGAGCCGACCCCACTACTTTAGAAGCAGAAAGATCGGCTCCAGCCGGAGCCGATCTCAGCTCCGAAGGAGCCGGAACCACCGGAGGAGGCTTAGACACTGTAGCCTGAACCTTCGGAGGCTTGGAAGGTTTACTGGACCCTGTTTTAGAGGGAGAACCTTCTGGCTTAAGTAAGCCACGGAGGATCAATTTATTCCTCCTTTCCTGCAGGACTCTCTGGCTAAAAGAGTGACACAAAGCACAGGAGTCCTGCAGGTGCAAAGGCCCCAGGCAGTAAACACAAGAAGTGTGACCGTCTGTCAGAGACATTTTCTGACAGCACGAGTCACACTTCTTGAAGCCTGAGACCTTGCCTTCCTTAGACATAGTCCTAGAGGAAGAAAGTCACACACACACCCCAACAATCACACAATTAATCCCCAAACACACAGACACACAGGTAGGGATTAAGCAAGGGGTCTAGGCCTAACTGAAACTCTTTTAAATTTATAAAAAAGAATTTAAAAGTTTTTAACTATAAGGGAAATAGGGTGGGCTGTAGAAACACTACACACTATAAAAAGGGGAATAAGGGAGAAATAAACCCTGACTAAGCTTTCTGAAAGTATCAACTTACCTCAGCTGGCAAAAAGGAGACCTCTTTCGCTAAGCGGCAAACGAGATCTGAGGTAGTCCCGCCTTGCATCATGGGATATAGGGTTGCCTTGAGCTGGTAAAAGGAGTTCTCAAGCTAAGAAAGTGCCGAGTCGGAGCCGAGGATCTGCTCCGAACCCATCCAGCAAGAATGAAGGCGAGATTGACAACTTAACATTCTAACTTTACTATCACATACTCATATATACTACTATGCAAACACAATAGACTAGGTGGTACACTCCACTCACTATCATTGATATAAATATCACAGTACTTGTGTAAGACTGATCAAAGGACAGCTGTATGTACACAAGTATAGTACAATAAAATGGAATAAGTGCACATACTCATGTACGTATTATAAGGGAGTTTGTGTGTCAATCATATTAGGGCCATAAACATGTACATCCATGTAAATCAATGCATTTGTACTACAAATGTATATGCACAGACATATATGCTAACCTGTATATATGTGGCTTAAAAGGAGCTATTGTCAAATAGACTGGTTAGTGCCATAATCAAGATATGGACAAAAAAGCGAGTCATGAATGATGCTACACATAGCATCACTTCCATATATTCAATCAGGGGCCACTAAATGGCAATGCCATATGTCAAATCTACATGTGCAGATGTTCCCATCACAGTATTCTAAAACAACAGTAGTATTAAACTATCATTTGCATGGCACAATAATTACCAGTACACAGCACGTGCAAGGCCATTGTGCCAGTTGGACAGCATAACCCAACAATGTTACATAAGGTACTAAATCAAGGACATATCATATTTGTGAACAGAAATATAACAGCAAAAATCAACTCACAAATGTGTGCAATATATACCCATGGATAACGTGCAGATAAACATACTTGACTAACATCACCTTGCTGTGTTTAAGGAATGGGAACAATAAAGTATATGAGTTGCTGTCATCCCTTCTAGGTATATACATGACCAACACAAGCAAAACAATTGTGTCCCACTAGCATTATAGTAACTCTGACAGTCATATATGTCACATACAGGGCCAGAGTTGTTGTTTCTGACATAACAATATTATGTCCCACTCCCACTGCATGCATATGAGTGCACACACATACAGATTGAAGGAATGGCACTCCTGCTCATATGGAACAAAGTAATGACAGCATGTGAAAATCAAGTAAATAATAATAGTAATGCATATGTCATTTAATAATGTGTGTAATACTGCAGAAGTAAGAATAAGTCCCATATGACCTGATATGTACAGTGCTCATCATGAAGCATGTCCGAAAAGCATGACAGCAATATGGAACATGTGCATAGCTGTGCCTATGCCATACAAAATGGAATACTGAAAACAGTATGGTTCGGTATTACATACATAGATCACACATACATACTTATGTCCCTGAGTGGACCCCCCCCCCCCCGATGGAGTTGAACATTGTTCATAGGTGCATAGATTCATAGGTGCTTACTAGGTTAACAATCACAAGAGCCTTTTTAAGCCTAGCCATGCATCCCAAATCTCTGACAAGTTATGATACCTTTGATAAGTATAAGTATGGGCCTGGGAGATGAATCCTTTACAGGTTACCTGTTTGCATCAGAGACATAGGTGCCAAACCAGGGATGAATTTTCGGTTTCCCATCTAATTGTCCAAGTTGCACTTGAATTGAGTTAGGAAGGAACTATGCTTCACATGGATGGGGAGCCTGTTCCATAGACAGGGTAGTCTCTGGGATACATACCTATCTCTCCAGCAGAAAGATCTCCTTTGCTATCTCCTGGAAGGAGCCATGCATAGCACTTGCGATGTACTGGAAAAAATTTCCAATCAGATCCCTCATCTGTGTCTGGAACATGTCAGTCACTTCATCCAGGATCTGGTCCCGAAGGTCTTCTGCTTGGTGTGGTGGTGGATGTCTTCGATGCTGATCTGCACGATCAGTGTCACGTGCAGGTCCTGGTCTGTTGACGTTATTATTGCGATCATTACCATCTTGGTTCCCATCTTAGTCCTTAGGGTCTGACTTGGATGGCAGTGGTTGAGCGTGTCATTGTTGTTATCCAATGGGTGAAGCATCATGGGTCCCACACTCTGTCACATTTCAACACAAGAGCATCATTACACATATATAATAGGTATTAACTTAAAAAGAAAAAAAATGAAAATTCTGACATAAAGAACACATTCTACGTGTTTTAACTGTTATGCATATGATGTTACACTATGGTCTGACCTGATCCAACTATAATGTTTTATTTGCAGTCAGTCATACAATCAATCATTACAAAATAAAATGGTGTGTAATGTACATCACAGTTTTTTGGTGCATCAGCATTCTGTATTCATGTAAAACACATGTGAACAACAGAAAGGCATAAATATGAGTAATTTTAAAGACAAGTCTGCTATGATACTCTGTGAACATATGGTGTAGCATTATGTTATTCTAACTGTAGCAACACTGACAAAGAGCTTAATTCCAAACTACTTCCACGTAAAGCAGAGCTTTTGGAACTTATCCCTTGGTATAATTCAGTTTATTGATAAGTCTTACACCAAATTAAGCCATTTACACTGACAGCAACTCTTCAAAATCTGGTCTTAGTCTTTATTCAATGTGTGTCAATATAACATTAAAATGATACTTTAAATTAGTATTATGTCGAATTAATTTAACAGTTGATATCCTATGAGTAAAGTATGTGTTGTAAATCTATAGTAATGATATAGTTCAAATGGTTCTACTTTGTTTCTTTGAATCTCATTTCACCGAATTTCATTTCACCCTAACCACTTTACTGAAAACACAAATTACTGAAAACTCATTTCACTGAATATCATTTCTCTGAACTGAACTTAGTATAATGGCACTGTATAGAGTACTATAAGGCAAGAAATAGGTATATGCCCTTTTCCCCATTGTAGTGCGATCCTGCAGTTAGTATATATAGTTGGTGGGGTGTGGGGGGCATGGGCTCCCACATTGGAGGTGTTTGTTTTATACTGTATTTACCAAAAACTTCAAAACAATACATTTTTAACAATAGACATGCATAGTTGCAACACCAATGACTAACGCTATCCAGAAGACAATATGCACTCTAAGTGGGGGGCTATGCCCCCCACACCCCTAACTATATATACTAACTCCATAATCACACTACAGTGGAGAAAAGGGCATATACCTTTTACTTGCCTTACAGTACTCTACACAGTGCCATATATACTAACTGCAGTTCAGTGAAATGAGATTCAGTGAAATGAGTTTTCCGTAATTTAAGTTTTCAGCGAAGTGGTCGGGGTGAAATGAAATTGAGTGAAATGAGATTCAACAAAACAAAGTAGACCAAGTTCAAATACATATATGCAAATGAGATTAGCAATGTAACTTGATTAATGGATAACATTACAACATCAGAATGGAAATGAAATATTTCTGTAAACTTTACACAGTGACTAGGTGACCTACTCCTGCTACTGGCAGGCCACTGTGTTTAGCTTTTATCATGCTGTGCAGCATGGCACACATGGTAACCATCCTTGATGCCTTTTCAGTTGTATATTTGAGTGCAAACCTAGATGTGTCCAGACACCTGAGTCCTGCTTTGAGCATGCCAAGCACATGTTCAATGATGTTCCATGTCATGGTGTGCACTCTGTTGTATGCATCCTTAGCAGGCCTTCACGGGGCACTGTGTGCTGTCATTAGCTAAGGTTCTAGTGGATAGCCACAGTTACCTGTTATTAGGATGCAAACACACATATTTAGTCCACCTGCTTACTGTGGGAAAGTATGTATTCTTCCTGTAGCCCCATTGGGAGTTTCACCATGTTGGAAGGCATCCCTCTGACCAATTCCCCTCTAAATCACTGCATCATGCATACTACCAGGGCATGTTGCCTTAATGAAGCCATCTGCAGAGCACATGACCTGACAGTTGAGTGATGGTCACCCCCAGTGGAGTTTTTATTGGGATGTGGGTGTAGTCACTTGCACAAAGGACACAGTAGAAATTGGCAGTGGCATAGAACTGTTCCATGAGAGTTCTGTGCTCCCTGGCTGTTTCTGGGAAGTGGATGTATTCATCCACTTTATTGAACACTACTGCCAGAAACTCTCCTAGAAAGTGGCTGGCAGCTATTTAGGACATTCCTACAGCATCACCTATATGCCTCGGTAATAGCCCAGAGGACAGTATATCCAGACTCAGATACACTTTAGTTTCTACGAGTACTGGGATACCCTAAAGACTGCATGTAGACATGTGTGGTGCACACATCCTGCACATCGACTGCACCAGCTCTCTGTCTAACCTGTATCTATCAATATTCATGGTCAATGAGCTGCTTTAATTGTAGTCTGGCTCTGCACCTTGCTGGATGCCTTCTGATTTCAGTCTCATTGACAGATCGTCCTCTGTTATGCCTGTTGTAATGCATTAAATGCAGCTTGCATTATTTGTTGTAAATCAATATTTGCAGAATCCACAGGATTACTACGTAAATCACAGTCAATATTAAAAGATGCATTGCAGCACAAAGATCCACCACTGAATTCTTTCCTAAGAGTGTTGGTGAAGTACTCTAATGAATTTTAACTGCATTAGGCGCAGACATTGTGTTTCGGAATCTGCCAGGCATGTGCAGGGTATGTAATTATCCTGCAAAGAGTACATTATTATTTGCAGTTGATTTCATCTCCATTATGGAATTACACCTAACACTAACACACTGACACCTTCCTTCAGTGAGATGCACAGTTCATTTTTCATCCCAAAGGATTGGTGAACTTATATAACTATAAAAGGGCTCACTAAAACTAACTGTTCCCTTGCTGCAAATGCTAAGGGCACCAGATCAATAGTAGGTAGCTCCTTAATGTCCACCAGAGGCTGTAAGGCTTCATCTGTGCTGGTCATGGGGAAAGCATCTATTCATTTTCCTATAGTCTACACAAAAGCCGGTGCTGTTGTATTTCTCTGACACCAGCTTGAGCAGCGCCCTTGTGGCTAAGAACACTTCTAGATTACCATAAGGTCCACCACCTCCTTTATCTCCTCTTTATGGTTATACTTGACAGACTGTTGTCACTCTGTGTCCGCATGTTACACCACCTGCTGGGTATGCCATGGTGTAGTATTAAGCATGTCCCCAGGCTCCTGATATATTGATCAGATCATGAAAATGAAAATAGGAGATAGCTTTTCCTGTGAGCTACCTTGTTCACTGAGGTGTTAGACTGATCCTCATTGAAAAAGTCTACCACAAGATCCCCATCTACCTCCTCCTGTTGTCCACTGAAGATACTAAGTGCTAGTCTTATCAAGGGAGGGCTTCATCATGTTAACATGGTAGGGTTTGTGCTTCTGCTTCCTGCCTGGTAAATCTACCAACCCATAATATTCTCACAATAGTGAAAGGACCTTTCCATGCTGCCTGTAGTTTACTAAAAGGGATACGCATGAGCACCTTCTACCCAATAGAAAACTCTTTGGCCTTAACTGTTCTGTTATATCACCCCTGCAAATCAAATATAATTAGAATTTGTGGGTCACAGTTGGGTTGCACAGCTAGGCTTAAAAGATCCCTAGTGATCGTTAGCCTAGCATTCACCTATGAACCAATGAACCTATCAGACCTTGTACTGCTGTTGTGTTTGTGCAAGATGCTGCCATACTGCCACTGTCACCTTCCTGGGCCTGGACATGAAGTAAAACTACAATATCAACACCATTGCTTACCATTATAAAAGAGATGGTAGACACAGGCTATGAAGCTTGAATCCCCTCCAGTGCCCACCAATAAAATTATTTTAGGTAAAAGGAAATCTTATATTAAATCTGAAGGCCACCATCGGTATGGTCTCTTGAGTTACACCAATGGTACTAAGCAGATTAAAGTATTCAGAGCACAAAATTATGAATCACAAATTGACTTCCTAAGTGCAGCCTGACCATAACAGGAGGCGGGAAACGTGCTGTTGCCATGTGTATGGGCCTACATCATCCACACACATGAATAGGCTTCACACCAAACATGTCAGCATGCAGTCTTTGGCCTAGCTTGTTCATAGGTTCATAGGTTCATACTAGGCTATCTGCCCTAGGGCATTTATAAGCCTAGCCAGAGTGTGTGTGGCTTTCACCACCCCTTAGGATGAGAATACTATACCCATTAGTTTGCTGTGCCTCTGTCCAGCAGTGACACAGAGATGATTCCCGGGGTAAACCTACGATCTCCCATCCACTCGTCAAGCCACCCATCTCTCTCTTTAGTGCCTGCCAGTGCTCAGCTGCTGACAGTCACTGTACTTTTGAACAGACTGTTAAACACACACACACACACACACACACACACACACACACACACACACACACACACACACACACACACACACTCTAACATCCGGGCAAGGCTGATAATATTCTTCAGTGCTACAATCTTCTGTCCTGTCCCATGGTAATAACCTGCTATTGCCACCACCCCAGATTACCAGGCTGAAGCCTTCCAGTTACTGCTTCACTTTTGTTACTAAGCCAAATAATTGCAAACATAAATGATAATATGAAGCAGAGCAGGCTGGCAATTACAGGTAGATGCCAACAGCTTGTTACCACTTCACAAAAATATTGTTTTATCAATTAATAACTAAGTAAACAGATGGCCAGCCACAAACATTATAAACATGAATAGATAAAAAAGAATGAGTTAAGTAGTACAGCTAAAGTAAATATACATAAAAATATAAAATCACACAGGAAACAGAAAATAATCAGTGTGAACAAATGCATTAAATGAAAGAAAAACATCCCTGTACAGCTACACTTTGTTCTAGTTATTGCTTGTCTGAAAGAATTACTGGACTGTAAGCTAAACTATATGAATTTCTAGGGAGAGACACAAACGCTGAAATGTCACAATCTGTATGGTAGTTCTTAGTGTCCTTTTTCTTCTTTTTCACTGTTATTCATTCAGTTATGTGGTGTATATTTTTTCATTTGGAAACCACATATGCAGTCAAGCAGAAATTGTTTTACACAATATTTTTGGAAGCTAATTATGACACTAACCAGAACGATGCAGGGACAAGGAGAATGGTGAAACCTAGTAGGTGTAAGTATTGCAACTATATTTTTCATGCCACAAATATTTCAGTTAGTGACTAAGTGGCTACAACAGAGCTATTGGTAGTCTGGGCCACTTTGACTTCTGTAGCAAAGGTGTTGTCTATATGGCATCATGTTTCTCTTGTGATGTGACTATGTAGGAAAGACCAAAACAGCATTGAAAATGGGTTCCTATCGTGTAGTCGAACTTTTACAAGTTCGAACCACATATGGTCGAGACCATACGTTCGAATTTGTAAAAGTTTGAGCATTTAAATGGAAATCTCTGTAAGCGTAACCCTGCTTACAACAAGTTTTTGTTTTGTCTGTTGTGTAGTTATTTCTTTTTACATACTCGAAGTTCTGTAACTTCGAACATAATGATTCGACCAGTAGATGTTCAGAATTGCGGAACTTCGACTATGTAATATAGACCCTTAAGTTCAAGGATTTATGAGCATAACTATGATATGAAATATAAAAGAAAAAACAGTGCTTTAAACACTTTATAGAGTATAACCATTTTAAAAGATGTTTATTTTTTATTCTGGAAAGGGTAGCATTTAATTTTAAAGGAGGATCATGGGAAACTAGATTAAAGTACACAGAAATGGTGTGGCAACTTTCATTAAATACCACACAGTACCTGGCAGTGTCTGACTGTAATAAGCCATGGTGGTGCAGCGGTAGCATTGTTGCCTCACAGCAAGAGGTTCTCCTGTTCGATTCTCAGCTGTAGTGCCTTCTGTGTGGTGTCTGCATGTCCTCCCCGCGGTCAAGTGGCGTTCAAAAGACATGTGTAAATGGGCATGCCTTCATTAAAGGTTGGACGTCAGGCTGGCAACTCGGCACCATAAAAATCTACTGCCAATCATTAGCGGACCGGAGGTCCGCTGTAGCGACCCCTAACCAGGAAAAGCCGAAAAGACAAAAAAACCTGGCAGTGTCTGACTATATATTTATACCAAATACATTAAAATTAAGATCAGCTAAATTGTAATTTATTTTAATAATTCAGGACATTACTTTAAACAGATGTATAGTTTTTATATTATTTAGGTTTTTTTAGTTTAACTTATGAGTACAATATTCCATTTATAAATGTATTTGTGATTTTTTAGGTCACATGATTGCTTGTCAGCTGTGGGGGTTACATTACTATTTACTGTTTGTATTTAAGGAAAGTACAGTTGTATACTGTAAGCTAAACTTGCCATAACAGTATATGCTTGAATGATTACTGCTGCAGTAGCCTTAGCTATATGGGTTATATGTTTCCAAGGATATAACAGATGGCCAGCTTTCAAAGCTTCAGGGCATCTTCCACAAGCCCAAACTGTCAGGCAGCTTGAGCCAAGTTGATTAAAACAAATTTGGGTGTGAGACCATTCAGCGCTTTCCTGCCAGCAGAGAACGGGAATCTGGGCCCTGAAAGGACAATGTTAAGAACAACAAAAAATAAATGTCCACACCCTGGCATAAAAAAAATCACCAAAATACAAGGGGGGGTTGAGTGAGGGCACAGCTACTGTAGCAGTAATCTTTCGAACATCTACTGTTATGGCACATTCAACTTACACAATGTGCTGTGATAATCGTATTGATCACTGATGCAGTAGCCTTAGCTATAGGGGTAGATTGCCTTAGCTCACTACATTTCGGAGGTGGAAGGAGGAGATTCCAGGAGCTCCTAGAGAATGGTCCTAGCAAAGCTTGATCTGGATCCAGAGAAGGAATCAAGCTTATTGTGCTTTATAAAAGTAGGCACAGAGGACCAAGTAGCAACTACTAGAATACTTCTAGAATCCAACCCTTTCCAAAAAGCTATAGTTGAGGCCAAGGCTCTGGTAGAGTGGGTCTTGACCCTGGAATAGATTTGTTATTGTGACTATAATAAAAGGTAATAGCATTGGGCAACCATTTGGAAATAGACGCAGATTGTCCCTTCTTCTTACATTCACATGAAATGAAAAATTGATCTGCAGATCTGAAACATTTAGTGCTGTCAAGATAGTACTTGAATTGTCTGTGGACATCCAAGGTACGGAGTATGTTTTAGGTTCAGAAAAGAAAACAAGGAGATGGATGGTTTGGCTTAAAGTAAACTCAGATACCACTTTATATGTAAAAGAAAGATTAGTTCTCAATGAAACCCTCCCCTATGGAAAATGAGATAGGGTTGACTCGCCATAAGAGCTTGCAACTCAGATACCCTTCTTGCAGAAGTCAGAGCAATCAGTAAAACTGTTTTCCATGTTAAGAACCTCAAGTCAGACAGATTAGCTGGTTCAAATGGAGCAAGTGTAAGCTCCTCTAACACAAAATTAAAATCCCAAGGAGAGGCCACTGGTTTTCTTGGAGGCCTCTTATGCAAAATCCCCATTCAAGAACATTTTGGTATGAGACTGCACTGAAAGAGAAGGGCAGACATGCTGAAATGGCTGATAAATTCTCTTGGAATTCCACCTTGTGTAAGAGATCTCTCACCCAAGATAGAGATTCCTGACTCTTGATGGAGAAGTAAGAAAGGCCATAGGATAGTAACTCACACAAATATTGTAGAACCAGTGAACAACTAGCTCTGAATGGGTGCTGGTTATGTTGTTGGCACCAACTAAGAAACCCTTTCCATTTACTAATATATGATTTTCTAGTAGCAGGCTTTCTTGGGTCCATTAGTACCTGTTGCACATATTCAAATAGGTGCCTAAAAGGAATTAAGACCCTATCATCCAGGTAGTCAAATGAAGATGATTGATGTTGGGGTGTATCAAAAAACCCTGTTCTTGCGTGAGTAGATCTGGTCTGTGAGGAAGCTTGTGATAATTGTCCTTGGCCAGTTCCAAAAGACGAGAAAAACATAGTTGTCTGGGCTAGAAGGGAGTCACCACAATGATCTTGGGGGATTCCTTCTGAAGTTTCAAAAGTACCCTGGATATTAGTGGAAAAGGTGGAAAAGCATATAGGATCATTCCTGTCCAAGAAAAAGAAAAGGCATCTGTCTTCCAGGCTTTCTTGCATGGAGTCCTGGAACAGAATCTTGCCAGTTGATACCTAAGAGAGTTGGCAAAGAAGTCTACTTGAGGAAATCTCCAAGAAGGATCAAATCTTAGAAGACCCTCCAATTTTGTTTTCATTTGCAAGGGTCTATCTTGGTCCTGCTCAGCTTGTCTGCCACACAGTTTTGCTCTGACAGAATGTAGGATGCCTGTAGAGTGAGATTGTGCTGTGAAGTTGTGTCCCAAGCTAACATAGCTATTCTGCAAAGGGTGTATGACCTAGTTTTCCCTGGCTTGTTGATGTACCACATGACTGTGGTATTGTCTATAAACACTTGAAGAGGTCCTGGGGACCAAAGATGGTTCAAAAGAGTTGAATGCCTTAACCAGGATAAGCATCTCCTCGATATGTATGTGCTTGCATCTGCCCTTGGTGTCCCACACCCCCTGCACTTTTATCCCTCCTGAAACTGCTTCCCAAGCAAAGTCCAAAGTGAATACAGTGACTGGCTGCTTTGGATCAGGGATGGAGAAAGGGAGACCTGGATTTAAGGATATATGAAAAATCTTACAGGTTCCCTGGATTCATCACACTTTATGATCACCTCTACAACAGAGAAGTCAAACACTAAACCTCTTTCCAAGGCAGAACATAAAATCTCATTTTTAATTTCATCTGTGAGGTACTGAGAATAGCCATGCAAACCTCCGCAAAACAGTACAAGTGGCTGTAGCGCTGGAAAAAGTATCAACAGAGTCATACATACACTGCAAACAATGAGTAGTCACCTGTGCTATAGAAGAAGCTAAGTTATTTAAAGCAGATTTCCTCACAAGAAGAATCTGTAGGTAAAACATTCCTTAAACTTTCACAATTTGTCAGAACAAATACTTTAACATATAAGCCTGACAATTCAAAATTCTGAAAATTAAAGTTGCAGAAGTATACACATTTTTCCTATACCTATCAATAATTTCCCCAACCTTATCATAAAGAGTAGGAAGAGTTAGCAGCAGTGGGATCAACTAAAGTTATAGCTGCTGGGTCAGGTTTGGGAATAGTGTATGAAAATTTAAAAGATAAAGGAACTTTATACATTCTATCTGCCCTTTCAGGGGCAGCTGACTGATTATCAGGAAAACTGCAAGCACTAGCAAATGCATTCTCTAAATCGAACAGAACAGAAGGCATGGGTGTAGGTTCTGGAAAATCCTCCTGTAACTACTCAATATTTTCTGAGGGACTGAACAACCTCAGTGTTCTCCTATTGAAAACACTGGCAAATTCTAGCAATAATCTCAGAGAAAGAGAAACCCCAACAGGGAGAATCAGAAGCTGAGCAGTCTTGTCAGTCTGAATCAGAAATCTGAGGGAAAAAAAGTGGTGTCTGTCCCTGCATCCTCCTGTTCAGATTCAGAATCGTGAATCTCTTTGGGAAGAGAGAAATCCTTTTTGTTTTTGTTTTTTTTTTACCAAAAACTGCTTTGCAAGAAAGATCAACAGCCTGAATTAAACCCTGAGCCAGACCCATTAAACTACTCCTATCCAAAGAAATTTGAGAAAGAGTAGATACATGCTTAGTTTTTTTTCCTTTTTGACAGGAAAAATAGCACCATTCATGTTTCCAGTGGCAAAAGTTGCTTCTCCAGGGATGGGCACAGCATTCTGACACAACAGGCAAACCTTTCCTGTTCTCTCTCCCAGGATTGATAAGAGCAGCTCTCTCTTGCCCACAGAGGGGACCCCAACAGCTGCAGAGGATGTTGCTAACCCTAGTCTACAGTGGCTGTATATGCAACACCAAAGGGATCCTGAGTAAAATATGAGTGGTTTGTGGTACAACAAATGGCCACAGCAGAATCACACACCTGTGGCTGAGGTCAATTGCTAACCTGCTATGACAGCAACGGCTGTTTGATTATGATTATATTTTCTATTTGTGGCTGGAAGAAGGACCAACTGTGAGACCAGTAGTCTGTTCCATGGTCATCCTGAAAATGGTGCCTCTTTCATGGGGAAAACAAGCAGCAATTGTCGGTAAGTACTACCAGTCCAGAAAAGTTACTTTTTGACAGAAAAAAACACAGTAAAAAGCATTTTAAAATACTATGCCAGTCTCACAAAAGAAAAGTAAACATATTTTCAGTTATTTTACAATACTTTTAAACTGACAGGAAAAATGAATGCTCCATTTAAAAGTATGTTACAGTCTTAAAACAGTCAATTAAAAAAAGACTCCTAGTTGTAAAATAACTTTCTTGAAGAGGAAAGTACTAAAACATTAACAATATTAAGAAAATGGAAGTTTTTCCCCCAAAGGGGAACTTATCTGCCTGGCAAAGGAAAGCGCACACTATCCATTGATCTTCAAAAGCCTCCGAGAACATACTCTTCAGCAGCAGTAAAGTTCTGAAGGGCTTTGCACCCAAACTTGTATTTTAGTAAGCTCAGCTCGAGCTGATTGACAGTTTGGGCATGGGGAAGGTGCCCTGAAGCTTTGGAAGCTGGCCAGCTATGATATCTTAGGCAGAATATAACCTGTATAGCTAAGGTTACTGCAGCAGTGATCAATCTGATGAACATATTAATATTTAAGTATTTTAAATTCTGAATAAGGCCAATAACTTGTATGCACAAAAGCATTTAAGCTTGTGTTACAAAGTGGTGATGTTTTTATAAAATGTGGCTATTTGTCTTCATTATAAAGAAAAAAAATATTTTGTCTTTCTAGTATGACTTCATTAAAATTGTTATAATCATATTACTAAACCATCCAATTCTGGCAAAAACTTTTGTTCATCATTAGTTAAGTTTGATAATTTACAAGCTTGGTATTTTATAACATTATTTTTCATAAAGCAAGAGCATGCACTCCTCACATGAATATAACTACTTTCAAATGTTGGCTTTCTAAACACCTCAGAAGCAAAATAACCATGAGCTAGATCAAAATAAATTGTCACACCAAGAAAATGTGTACATGCTCTGTTTAGTTGAAAGTAAAATTAAAAAAAAAATAGTGCAATGTTGTATTACCTGTACAAGTGAATTGACTTTTAATGCCACTTTCATTAAAAATAAATAAAAATGAATCAACAATATGGGGTATGTAAATATCATGATATGAACAACATTGATTTGTAGAGGTATAACGCCGGATTCCGTAAAGTTCACAGAAGCTGTTTATGGACAGCATAGTACACTGCAGGATACTTCAGCGTAACAGCTATGGATGCGATTTCAGAAAACATGGTAAAAATACTCTGAGTGCTTAGCTACTCAGCATAGGATAATTATGGATTATGTGCACGCCCTTCTGTTTAAAAAACACATCAGGCACACCCAACACAACTTAAATGCAACAAACTGCAATGCCAACTCTGTTTCTGAAATTCTCAGCTTATGTTATACGGCCTACGAGGAATGGAAGCTACTGCTATGAATTTTGCCATATTCCATAATAATACTGAAAAAAATAAAAGAAAAGAAATATGCAGCCTTCAATTAATGAACTGCAACAGGTTGCAGTGATACAAGGCATAAATGAGGCTGTGGCCATGCACTCCAGAAAGCAGACAGCTAGAGTCAGAACAAGGCAGCAACTGAACCCTTTGTCAGGCCAGCAAATAATTGGCAGGTACTGGCTAAACATAAAGCTGGTGTACATACATACATACATACATACATACATACATACATGCAAATATACCAGCTGGATGAGAATTTAATACACAATGAAAACGGTGGGATTAATAAGACTAATGGTGATGAAGATGTATGATTCATAACAATTGATAGAGCAGATATTATTGTATTAGAAGATGAAGATTCGTCAGAGCTGGCCAGCAAAGATATTCTTGTAATTGGAGATTCAGTTATTAGAGGAACTGATACTTATATTTGCAAAGAAGATAATGAACATCAAATAGTGTTATGCTTGCCAGGAGCAAAAATAGAAGATGTGAGACAAGCCTTGGAATGCCTTAATGTAAGGAAGTACTGATCCGTTTTTATTCATGTCAGTATAAATGATGTCATCAACTGACAGCCCTCTTAGCTAGTATAGCTTGTACTGGTGTTAGGAAATACTTTTCACAAATCACCTATAGAAAGGATAGTCCGGTCACTGTGAATGAAAAGATTTTTTGGATAAATACCTACATGGAAAGAATGTCCTGCTTTAAAAAATGGAAATGTGTAAAGTAGGGTTGCCACCTTTTCAAATGGCCAAAGTGGAACTTAACTTTATTGCTTAAATATAAGCTTATTCTTGTAGCAACATAACTGCCCAAAGAGGGACTGTCTCTCGCAAAGTGGGACAGGTGGTAACCCTAGTGTAAAGCATCCAAGACTAGTTTTGGGCATACGTGTTCAGGCAGGATGGCATGCATTTGTCAACATCATGGAAGAGAATATTTGCAGCAGATATTTTACAATATTTGACAAACACTAGGCAGGATTTTTGCCAGGTCAAAAAGTTAACAGTTCACAAATAGCAACATTTGATGCATCTCTGATGGTTGTTAATGCTAGGAGCATTAATAATAACTTTTTTTGGGGGGGGGATTTGCTACGTTCCCAAAGGTTGATGTTGTTATTGTTTGTGAAGCACGATTAAAGAACAATAACTGGAAACCAGTTAAGTAAACCAGATAAGTCAGGGTATAAATGTTTTTACTGTAATAGACGTAACAAAAAATCAGGTGAAGGTGTTATGATAGTGATTAAAGACAGCTATGAGACTTGTGATTATTACATGTTCAATGATAACACCAATACTATAGACTGTGTAACTGTGACAATAAAGACAACTCTGGAACATATAACAATTGTTTGAGTATACAGACCACCGAAGTCAAGTGCTGATTACCTAGAGGAATTCATACATTTCTTACATAAAACACAGGAGGGAAGAATAATATTAGCTGGGGACTTAAATTTACTAGCAACAGACTGGAATAATGACTCAACATTAGTAAGGACATTATTCACAACGTGTATTCAGGAACAACAATTGCTTCAGATTGTAAAAAAAACTACCAGGGGACAGAACATACTAATCATTGTTTGTGTTCCTAAAGAAATTACAGTTTCAAGTGAAGTTTTACCACCATTGATGTGCAGTAGTCATGGGGTTATAAAGGTTAATTTGTTGCTAGATAATTCTGCTAAACTGAAATCTAAAGCAATCCACAGAAGGTTAATTAGATTATATGGAAGCATAACAGTCACTGTGTAATACTAACTGGAGTACAGTGTTTAATGGAAAAACTGCAGATGGAATGTGGAAAGTTTTGAAACAGAAATTGAGTGCAAAACATCAAAAAAATGTTTAACATCAGGATCTAGGCATACAACGTTGGGGGGATATATTTCCATAAGAAGCAGATATCTGATTAAGGTGAGAGACAAAAAATATAAGAAATGGAAGAGAGGTCGAACTACAACTTTGAAAACTGAAATAAACAAGCTGGACAAACAGAGTAAGCATAGTGTGAGACAAGATCAAGAAAAATTTGAAGAAAATTTATATAAAGATATTGAGCATAATAGGAAACCTTTTTCTAGATGCATAAGATGTGTAAGGAGTAAAAACACACACATTGATAACCTGTGTGCAGATTTTAAAATTTATCCTCAGACACAACAAATTATAGATATATTTACAAAACCTTATGCAAAACAGTTTGGCTCCACAAAAGGTGTGACAAGCTGTCCTAGTGACATCCAGGTAACCCCAGATGCTGGAATCAAATAAGATTTTATCGAAAAAGAACTGCGGAAACTGGATCCAAACAAAGCACAGGGAGGAGATGGAATTAGTCACAATGACCTGAGAACACTTCAGGAAGAACTTATGGAACCATTACATCTATTATTCACTAGGTCATATAAACATGGGGAGATTCTTCAAGATTGGAGACATATGCTTATTAAACCTGTCTTTAAGGGAAAGGGGAGAAGGACAAACCCAGCATCATATAGACCCTTATGTCTACTTTCATGTTGTGGAAAAATAATGGAGAACGTAATATTGGATAAGTTATTGTTAGAAATGGATAGGTTGGGACTTGAAATCATATATCAGCATGCATATGTTGAAAATAGATCTAGTACCACCTGTAACATGATGTTCTATAACAATGTAATAACAGCTATGAATCAAAAATTGTGCTGTGATGTAATTTATATAGATTTAACTTCAGCATTTGACAGGGTCATACGCAAAACACTGATCAATAAATTAGTACAACTAGGTATTGATGTACTCTTGATAAGATGGATAGCTGCATGGCTTACAAATAGGACATGACAAGCATCATACAGCAACTGGACAGGTGAAATCCTTGGTGACAGTCAGGGTGTCCTACAGGGCTCTGTCCTAGGCCCTTATGTATTTAGATTGTATCTTTCAGACCTAACTTTTTCATCTGAGGTGTTCTATAGTCTATATGCAGACAACCTGAAATTGGGTAAACTGATTACATGTGTTACAGATAAGGCATTTCTGCAAAATAACTTGACTAAATTGACCATTTGAGTACAGGAGAATAATATGCTGATAAATGCATCAAAAACTAAGCATATCAGATTTGGAAAACATAAATTGAAGGGTGAATATTTAATACAGCATACAGTGATTGAAACTGTAGACTCATTTAAGGGCATGGGCATATGGGTAGATTCAGCTATGAGTTTTTCTAATCATACCAGCCAATTGGTTAATGATAGTTATAGAACTATAGGTTGTATAAAAAAAATTTATAAAGTCTAGAAAACCAAAAATGATGAAGTCATTGTTTGTTAGTTACATTAGACCCAAACTTGAATATAGAATAACAATATGGAAGTCCTATACGAAAACATGCATGAATAAACCGGAAAGAGTACAGCTGAAATACATTAAGGGCATCCATGGATGTGAAAATTTAAGTTAATATGAAAGACTAAAATATCTGAAATTGTATAGTGTCTCTTATAGTTATCTAAGAGATCTTATTCAGGTATATAAGGCATTTAGAGACAACTACCTCTAGGAATGTTTGAGGTTATCAAAAAGTACTAGAGAATCTTCAGATAACCTCTGTAGAAGATTCTATAGGAATGAGAAGTGCACTAATTGGTTCTCTGACAAGAGTAGCTGATGCATGGAATAGACTTCCAAATTACATTAAAACAAGTACTAGTTTAGATATTTTAAGCACAGCCTGGACACTTATTATGGGAACAAGTGTTTTGGTATATTGGCAAGCTAGAAGGGCATTAATGCCAGTTCTTGAAATATTTGTATATATCCATGTGCTTTGTTTGGATCCAGTTTGCGCAGTTCTTTTTCAATATAATCTAATTTTATTCCAGTATCTGAGGTTACCTGGATGTCACTAGAACAACTTATCACCCCCTTTGTGGAGCCAAACTGTACTGCATAGGTGTAGGCTGTCTGCAACATGCGTGTCCCACACGTTTGTGCATGACCTGCGAAGAAACACCATCCCCCTTGAGATCAAAGTGTGTCTCAGCCTGGATGTATTTGCATCTGGGACATTCCAGAGACACATGTGAGATGTTGTGGGAAAGTGTCAAAGACAGCTGCCAGCTGTATCCTAGCAAAATTCTTGCAGCAATGTGCAGCAATGTGGATGACTACATTCACTTTCCATTTACCCTAAGGAGTGGAGAACTGTAATGCACCAGTTTTACAGCACTGCAAACTTTCCCTGAGTATTCATTGCAATAGATTGCATCCACATACCTATCAAGATACCAGCAAATCCTGAAGCAGACTAATACATAAACAGAAAGGGCTGGCCATCCCTGAACTGCCAGGTTGTGTGTGCAGCAAACGGCAGCATAACAAACACCATGGCAACACATCCTGAAAGTATCCATGATGGTGCCATTTGGAGAGAAAGTGGACTGAGCACTGCATTCCAGCAAGATGAAATACCTGAGGGACTGCTTCTGGGTAAGTGCAGGAACACAGCTAGTATGTAAGCTAAGGACACCACTCCCAACAATATCCATGCTACCACTCCCAACAATATCCAGGATGAACAAATGTGATTTTATTCGACACAACAGGTGACTGTGGTTATCCACTTGAGCCATGGTTAATGACCCCATACTGTGAACCATCCAGCCCTGCAGATGAGGTCTACAATTGAGAGCATGCAACAACCAGTAACACCACAGAGCATGTGTTCGGTGTACTGAAGGCTAGGTCCAGAAGACTGGACACATCTGGGTGTGCTCTGCAATACACACCTGAGAAGGCTACACAGGTGATAAAGGTGTGCACCATGCTGCACAGCACGCTAACTAGAGGACACAGTTATCTTCCAGCTGCAAGTGTGGGTGGACTACCCCAAGAACCCCAGATGTCAGAAGATGACATCCCACAGGTATCAGAGGAGAAGCAGGAGGGTATAGAGGACAGAAGTCACTGACATAAGCAATATAGGGTATGACCACAAGTGCAGGTCCAGGCAACATAGTAGCATCTGACCCACAACTTTGAGTCATGACAAGCAACACGTGCATGAATACAGAGATTAAACTTTGGTGTTCAGGTGTTACCCCACCACAGCAGCATGGATTGCATCTAATGGCAATTACCCAGTAGATGTACATACTGAGCATCAGTCATAATGCCATAATCATAACACATAACCATATGAGCATATACAAATCTGTAACAACAGGGATTATCAACTCAGCACAAATGATACAGGTATGCATACAGACTCAGAATGTCATATCACCATATGGCACACAATAACGAACACACATTAGTGCAACACATTCCTTTCTCTCCACTACAAAAGGCTACAACCAGTTAAACAATTCAGGACATAATGCAGACCTGTTAATATCACAAGCCAAATATATCACTGCAAAGTATGGATAAAGTCAGCTATGTTTATTGAAACTATTGGACTCCCACATGGCATCAGACATGTCAGAGATAGATGACACTGTCAATGTTCTCCACACTAATCATCATTGCCTTGGGGTAAGAATGAAACTACCATACAGAGTGGATCAACTGTCTTTGTTACTCTAACTCAGTCTAGGGTGCCTGTGGTGATGGCAAACACTGCAGTCTGTTCTGCCCCTACCATGTACGGAAACACTTGGTTCAGGTTGCTCCATAGAGGAGACTGATGGGGTGACACCATTATGTGAAGGTGAAGGGACATGACTGTGACTTGACTGTCTGGTTATGACTGCTGGACACACAGCAGATGGGCCAGCAGCAGAAGTGTGTGCATGTTGGAGCATAGACACTGATGCCCGATGGGTAAGGTTGGTTCTGTTGAGAGGTGGCCTGCATCCCTTATGTGGCAATCAGCTAAGCACTGTCAGGGCATGCAGAGCTCTGCTTGTACTATGGCACTGCTGTAGTACTGTAGAGACAAGGGATTCTACTGACTGTGTCACAGATAGCATACTTTCATTCTGAGCAGCTAAAGACACCATTACCTCACCATGTCTGCATTCCTGTCTTTCATGCAGCACGTGCAGCTGGTGTGCAACATGAACTGTGGCACGGGAAGTGCACGAACGTCAGATCCATGACATTGTTGGAAATGTTCATTTGCCTGTAGGAGTAGGCAGACATCCTCTGACACCTGCCTATGCACACCAGCTGCATACCTACATCTACTGTGATTGCCAGTATCAGTGTGTTGTGGAGAACTGTAAACATCAGCAGCAGTATCAACTGGGTCTGTTGTTCACTGGCCTCATCATGTCCACCATCCAATGCCCCCTCATTGTCAGAATGGCTGGACAAGTTTCTCTCCACACCTGAGGCTACAGCTGCATCCACATGACTGTCACCATCTTGGCTGGACTGTATCACCATGTCACTATCCTGTGTGCCAGGGGCCATACTACCATACTGAGACACATCAGGGCCTACATTGTGATCACTGGATGAGCTAATGGAGGATACAGATAGTTGATGTGCTAAAAGAAGAGACAAATGACACAGATTAGGACAAAATGCTTACATCACATGCTGGATATCATTAAAGACATATAACACATATACCTCACTACAGTGTTACAGATAAAACTGACTTACCATTAAGTCTTGTTTGTGTATAGGTCACAGAATATATACATAACAGGGAGTTGACAATTAGGTTACATAGCCAACATACATGACATATGTGATGAATAACAAACGCCTGACAACTCCTCTTGGGAAGATGGTGTGGTTGAAAAGGGATGAACTTCAACTATTATATGGAAAAATATCAGCATTATTAATCACACTATTGCCATCTTGAACCATTCAAACAATGTTAAAACATACAGTAGGTTTTACATAAACATACCACTTGTTTATGCACGTAATGATGATGTAGTCTGGCTTATGAATGAGTAGAAGGAGACAGTATTAATGAAGGACAACAACAGGTGTAACAGCAATGCCATGTATGAAAGGGAGGTAATAGCATACCACTGACAGACTCCAGCTGTTCTGAGTTTGTGGTTGTACTGCAGATCCTGCAGTGAGAAAGTAAAGAGATAGACAACACTGTCATGTATGCAGACAACAAAATACTGACAGTGTGACATATATGACACAGTAACAGGGGCTGCAGCTACTCACATGCTGGGTGTTGCACCTGTTGGCCAGATGTACCTGTGTAGAGAAACAGTGACATTAATGTCATGTATCACAGGTCTGCTACACATTGCTACAAACTATGAACCTGTTGCAGTAACATACCTGGTCTGTCTGTACTTGCACCTACACTGCTTTGGCCCCCACCAGATGTACCTGTAGTGTACAATGTTAGGGAATTATCAATATAACAGTAAACAGCAGTTCCATTATATGAGAGTGAGGAAATAACAGGTAGTGGTCACAGTAACACTGTATGAAGACACTCACCTACCCTTCTTTGGCATTGTCCAGAAGTAGATGGACTTGTGAATATTAAAACAGACAGCATTACACATGTTGGTTGCACTGTTCTATATGTACGTCAATTGTATGAGTTCATGTCATTACACTTAAGTTCGTCATCATCACCCTATGGGATCTGTGTACATGGTTCAGTTCTACTGCTGTAAATCCAAAACAACAATACACGAATATGCATGCAACAGCAATATGATAAGTTATTCTTTAGTCATCCATGTCATGCAAAGTAAGACATGCATGTTCGGCCTGGAACTCCTGCTTCTATTCCACCCCCCGCAGATGCATCACTCCCCATTCACCGTATATGGGGAGATAAGAAATATTGTGATCTTATCAAGGGTCGATGGTGGGCCACCACCGGTGGCATCCTTTGATCATTCATAATATCGTAACCTGTTGGCTGCATGGAGATTCATGTCAGAGCAGCATCATCAACAGGCCTTATGGGATCTATTGCGGCCTTCAACTGCATTAATCATGTTGGTGATGACCTACAATTCATTCCTCCGTACTGTATTTCCTGCATGTCCAAGTATACTCCATCCATGTTGCTGCAGAGCATCTAGTATGATGTCATTTTTCTGTGGGAGAAATTGTTGGGCAAGGTCTGTTTGCCATCTGAAAGACAGTGATAATATTCCAGTTATGCAGATGATTATGCAGACAGCGTATGTCACCATAAACATTATGCTTTCCTATGCAATGCAAAAGTCTGTGAAACGCTAACTGTGACAAATACTAATGTGACACATATAAGAAGTAACACCAATGTCTGCATACTTAACAGTTGTAAAATCAGCATAACTGGTGATATCTGAACCCCTTATACTACATATTGGTTGAATGGAAATCCAGCAACAGCAGCATCATCTCATAAACATCTGGATGCATGTCATATTAAAATACTACACAAGTTGTCATTTGACAACTGGCGGAAAGTATCAGAAAACCTTAGTATCCATAAGCAGGCCACTGAGAGTACAGATCCTTTTTATACTGAGCCAGTAGTAATAAGACTTGTGTTAAGAATCATCAAAGAAGAAATATCCATAACATTAAAAAGGACATAGTACATACAGATACTGTTAGATTCTATAAGTGTCCAAACGTACACCACAGAGTATGTGGAGTCACCTGGTAGACATATGGATGATCTGTAAATCTAACGTTATGTACTCTTCACTTTTTCTATGTAAATCTGTCTACACAACTACATATGGGAAATGAATGCATGTCCTTAATGCAGAAAGCAATAACTGCATGCATAAAGGTAAATCAGACAGAATACCAGTAAGTTACAAGCATTTGTCTTAAAGCACACATTTTCAATAAGAATAACATTAAACAGGTACATTTGAGAATGAGTAATGTTAACAGAGGTAGTATTCCCCAAAACAGAAAGGCTAGCAGGTGGCAATTTACCTTATCAGCTACCTATGTCTCTGGTATCACTGAAAATGAGAACATCAAATGTGCACCCATCTTTAAGTACCATTTGCTCCATACATAATTAATAAGATTCATTAAAATACCATGTTTTGGGATCCTTTTTGCTTATCACTGATGATGTACAGAGATCTACCGGACTGGAGTGCAGGTATGCCACCACTATGATGACCTGCAATGGAGTGACGCAGAGGAGCTTCGTCAGAGGTGACTGAGGTGCTGAGACATCCAGTGAATCCCTACAGTAAATGACACAATCCTACATACAGCTGAACATTCCTACAGAATTTAGAGATATAGCTGTGTCCCAAACATATCAGATACATGTTTTTTTAACTGTTAATTAGCTATTCTGACAATTAGCTCATCTGGATAATTAAGAAGACATGGTAACTGACATCTGTCAGTATGGGTTCTTTTCTCATGCTGTTAATTTATTTAATAATCTTATAATATACATAATTTAGAACTTTGTAAATGTACATCTGTTTTCCAACATATAACGCCATAATTTCAAACATCCACTGTAGCCGTGTATCACTGACAACTATGCATTTTGTAGTTATGCATTATACTACAACAGTATTGCCTACTCTAGCTGTATATGTCTGAACAGTAACTCATAAATAACTTCTTTACTTCCTTCTTCTTTATAACATGAACATTCTTACTACAGTCTCATGTCTAAGCCAAGAGGAAATCCTGTTTGGCTGCTTACACATACGTTTTCAATTATGTGTTGATAGCTGTTATTTCTTTAGATTGTAATGGCCAATAAGTGGTATTTTCCATATTCATCTGTTATCCACAGGACTATGAATTAACACATGCAGTAACTGTCTGTTAAAAAGAAATGAGTGCTGCCTGTTAGATCATCATGTAAGGAAACTAGCCAGTGCTCTATATTTTGGCATGCTGTGGGTTCAAATCCACACTGGGGCAACATATTATTAAATTATCTTTGTTTATTTCGCACATAGTCGAACATTCTTTTCTACATAACTGCTTATTGATATTGATGTTGCATTTTGTAGGCTACTTTTTGCTAGTAATTGTAGTTAGGTCAAACATACAGTTATTAACATACAATACTGTTAGTACAACATATACTAGATTCTCATGTGTCACAGGTTGTGATAATTGAACATTATAAGTATTTGTCACTCTTGTATTCATTATAGTGATGCGGATTCAACCAATTACCATGCTGCCTGGCTCAGATATTTGTCATATGGCTTACCTAGTTTCCACAATATTGTCATTTCAAAAGTGTCTTCATTTTAACAATGTCACTTGGTGGCTGGTCATATGACTCATTATAATTTACATTTATTCACAAATATATCTGCTCAGATAAGACATGCAAGGGAAAAAAAAGGGAATAATGACATGCTGCTAGACACTCAGATGAACAGTTTACTGAGTCAGATGACATTATTAAATGGCGCAGGCCTCAATAATAAAGTTATCCTGACGTTTACAAGCTTTTATTTTGTCAAATTTCAGTTATGTTAATATGGCATGAGGCAGTAACAGGCATGATTCCATTCAAATGTCAGGATATGGTACATGTGCTTGCTTTGCATATGCTTGCCATGCTTCATGCTGGTCAATGTTCAAATGTTCAGGTGGCAAGGGAGGATCCACCTTGGATCCCGGGAACTATCGTCTCATCAGTCTGACGAGCCTGATCTGCAAGGGCATGGAACGCATTACAATGGAACTTATTAACAAAGACATTGGCAACATTCAAACACTGGACTCTATCCAGTTTGGTTTTGTAAAGGGCCGATCTTGTCTCCTCAACCTGACTGACTTCTTCGAAGCAGTCTCCAGAGCCATGGATGAGGGTAAGGCAGTCCACACAGCCTATCTGGTTCTGCCAAGGCCTTCGATACCATCCCCCACTCTGGAATCATAGATAAACTTACTAAGCTGGACATTAATCCCTATGTCACTCGATGGGTTGCCAACTGGCTTACTGACAGAACCCACACTGTAAAAGTAGCTGACTCAAAATCCAGCTCCAGACAAATGACAAGTGGAGTACCTCAGGGTTTGGTCCTGGGACTGCTCTTGTTTGGCATCTACTTCTATGAAGTACAGGCCAGCACTAAGGGACTCTGGCTAACAAAGTTTGCAGATCTCTGCAAACTGGGAGCCATTATTGAATCTCCAAATGATGTGGATATTCTACAAAAGGGCCTTACAGAAACAGATGCTTGGTGCCAGAGCCATGGGCTCAAGCTCAATCCCAAGAAATGTATAGTTATCCCCTTTGGGAAAAACCATGTACCCATGAATTACCACATAAGTGGCAATACACTAAACACCAAAAGTGTGATAAGGGACTTAGGGACACAGGTGGACAGTGGTCTCACCTTTGATAACCACATAGCCACAACAGCCAGGAAATCCTTCTATGTGGCACACCTCATCACTAAGGGCTTTTCATCCAGAAAAAAGGAGGTCATTGTCCCACTGTACTCATCCCTCATTAGACCCATCATAGAGTACAACACCCCTTTTGGTATGTACCTCACAAGACATCTGCAACAACTGGAAAGGCCACAGAAATGCCTCACTAAATGAATCACAGGCCTAAAGCAGATGCCCTATGCTGACTGTCTAAAAAAACTCCAGCTATACTCTGTCGCATATCGCCTACTCAGAGGCGATCTCTGCTTAACATACAAGGCCATGTTAAACCCAGTGCTGTTGGACATGCTACACTTAAAGAAATCCCAATCCCTCAGAGCCACATGCTCCAGGGAGCTAAACCTGATCATGACAATGAACAAAACATGCTGGAGGGATAGGTTCCTGACCCAGGGACTCCCCATACTCTGCAACAGACTACCCATACATGTCAAGTGGAGTGCCTCTTTGGCCCTCTTAAAAGAAACCTTGACAATTGGATGGAAGATAGGAAATTCATCCCAGGGATTATGTCAGTCACCCTGCTAGACAGGGGACCAGGGAAGTAAATATTCTGGGAAGAAATAGCCAGAGAATTGTTATGGCTAGGCTTGTATAGGCCCTAGGGCCGACAGTCTAGTACCAACCTATGAACCTATGAACCTATGTCATGATTCCCACTAGTAAGCTGTGTTATGCATGCCATTGCATGGCCTTGACTGAACTGTTCACATTGGTGATGGATACATTCTCCTTGAAGTATTCTGTTATTGGAGATGTCCATAGCTCTAGATAAAGTGACATAGAGAAGGTATTGTGTGCATTAAGAGCCATTCACTAGCAGCAATTGTGTTGATTATAATTGTGCTACTTGCTAATGTTTGCACCATTTCAAACTGAACTGTGTTTTAAATAAGAACTTTGATGTATGCTACTAGACCTTCAGTCTCTTATTTTTATTTGCATAATTCACAAATAGCTGGGATGTTAAATAATGCTTGCTGGATTGCAGATGTGCATATTCATTTCATTTTAAGGTCAGCTATGATCTTCTTGAGAATGTGGAGCATGCTAGACATTTGCTTTTCATTTCTGTCATGTTTTACGGTTCATCTTGACAGAGCATGTGACCCAAGGGCAATCTCAAATTAGTTGCTGATGATAAGCTCATGCCAGGCAACAGCTGGAGTCCACTGATGATGACGATGATGCTGACGTGGAAGCTGGACCCACAGCTGCCCAGACCATCATGCCTGCTGCACCTTGGGGGAGACAAAGCCAGGACCAGAATAGAGACAATTATTGGGACAATATCTGGGAGGTTGTGACTGATGTGTTTTGAACACAGATGAGGGACATGATAGGAAACTTCTTCCAGGATATGGCATGGACTATGCATGACTTGTTCAGGGAGATAGCCCGGGAGATCATTCGTGAGGCTTATCCCCATCAGCCTGATTCCTCAAGTCTGTAAATATTGTCTGTGTGCTCCAATTGTGATATGCTGTACTGTATATGTACTGTTGTGCATGCATACCATGTAGCTGCCATACTTATGTGTTATTGTGGTGTGACATTTAATTATGTTTCAATGTGTGCATGACATACATTAACACATTATACTTTCCACCCACATTCAGCTGTCCATGCATTGTGGCAGTTAACCTGCAGTGTGTGCTGTACACATGAATTTGCAATGTGTAAAGTTACCCTGTTGCCTTGCTTTTCCCTAATGTGGGCCTCACTTCCACCTTCATATTTCTATATTATACTTTGCAGATATGTTTGCCTTTGTTGACCATTGTTATGTATTATGTTGTTAACATTGTGAACATGTGCAAAATGTGTGGCTATTTTATGGATGCAGGATATCTGCACACAAGTTGCTGGCTACTGCTTGCAATACATCCTTGTTCTTGTTATACATGTGGGTTAACCAGTGTATGTTGTTGAAATTCATGTGCACAACCTGATATGTTTTTTAAACTGTAGTGTTAGATTTTTGCAAATATTCTTACATGTCATTGGTATGTTTTTGTTTATTGACATTGCTTCCATGTATCTTCCATTTAGCCACTGACAGTCATAGATATAGATCTACACCTGTGTGTTGCCTTTGCAATGGCATATGTGCATCACATATATGCATTCCATTACATGTTTGTTTGGGTTGTGTACATCTACTTGTGTAATTGGTTACCATTTTGCTGTTTGGCACTGTGATTGGCTGTTTGCATTTCACATGCATGGTCAGAGGTTTGATTGTGTCCTCTGCTGGAGTTATCTAGCATTCTTAGATCTGCATTTGCTCATCTATGATGATGCTTGGCGTACACTTGCACTGCTGACAGACTACATGGGTGTGTGTTTATTTATACAATGTGTGCTGTGATCCTTATTTATTACCCTACAACACACGTCTGCCATTGGTCATGCACATCCAGGTATGACTGACACACAGTTTCCAACATGTCATATCTTGATAGCACATAGGTAGATATGTTTATCTGCATTTCAACATGGCTGGCAAACATCCCCAACCTGTTTAAAAATGTTCTATTGCCGTGTTGTCCAGTGTGCCATCTGTGTAATTTAACTATCCTTAATGGGTTTTTTTCCAGCCTTTGTCTGTCATGCGTTGTGATATTTGTTCTATGGATATACCTGCTGTGATGGTCTTCTTCACCTCTTTCACTTTCTTTGCCTTTCCTTCTATTCTTAAAAGAATACAAAAAAATGGGGTATAGTCTCACAAAAAAAAAAAAAAAATCATCCATGCCTTTCTGACTTTCCCTCTGCTTTTCCCATTCCATCATCCCTTTTGTGTGTCCCTCTTCTTCACCCATACTCCACATCTTTTTTTCTGTCTCCCACTTTCCTTGGGTGCGTGTGCTACCTGTGTTCCCAATGCAAATCCTGCACCCATTGTTAGCTAATGTTAGCCGTGGCAATGTGGACACAGTTGCTCTTTGCCTTTATTCATTTTTTTATTGGAAAATTTAAGGAGTCCGTCAGAATCCACAATTGTGATTTAGCATATTTTTATAATAACAAAAGTTAAGGTGATATTCCATAGTTGTCCTTAAGTTTACTGGCGATATTCTGTTACAGATATGTATTTAAGACTTTAAGGATGCTTGAATTGTTAGATTCTTTCTGTAACATTGTTTATGTAGATCACACTTTGACAGTGATTTTCCATTACTTATGGATTACTCGTGTGTATTGCTTAGTGCACCATTACTTCTGAGATACTCCTTTGAGTGCTGAGATAGTCTGAGTTCACTGTTGCACATTTATATATTACATTGTTATTCACAACTTAACTATTGATATCAACATAATGCGCCAGACTCCATTTGCTTTACGGAATCTGACCCATGCTCTTTCCCATTCATTTAATCCTAGATTTGCAAATGTGGTGGGGACTACTGCTCTATAACAACTCCAGTGACTTGTTTAAAGAACTTCTCTTTAAATGAAAATATATTATTGTGCAGAACCACCTCTAGCAGAAACAAGATATTTTTGGTTCTCTTTTGCCCTTATTCATGTAATGTGCTAAAAAATCTATATAATTTCAATTCCTTCTTTATAGAGAATTACAGTATATAAAGCTATTTTATCAGCAGTTATTAACACAACTGTATCACACTGTGCTCCCAAATTCAAAGAATTTTACTTCCTCAAAAAATCCCATGAATCTTTAAAATATGAATTCTTTTTCATAAAGCAGGTTAAAACACTGACTAAATAAATAAAATTCCTTCACTTCTTGCCCAATAGTTAGGTAGAAAGGCAGTACTGTCTTTACACATATGTGTCTTTAGTATGCCAAAAAAATAGTTATGCTGGGTTTATCAACTTACAAAAAAATTTAAACTTAAAAATCAAGTTCTCGATTGTGTAGCATATCCAGTAACACTTCACGTTATTTTAGAATTTACAGTGCAGTGTTAGGCTGACAAAGTGCATAACATATTGCCAGTAAAGATGGGCTAGACAGTCCTATATGCATGCATTAGCCTGAAGGTCACTGATTAAGCTTAATGAAATTAATCACACAGGCAGAAGTCTGTTTAGCTGGTCTGATAAGTAGAGAAATTCAATCAATACTTGTTTAGTAAGTGATTTGTGCTAACTATGGATCACCTGCAGCTGTTAACAATACCCACATCAATAAAACATGTATCCTTGATGACTATTGATAGTTTGCAAAGCTGGCACCTACTTCTAGATGACAATGAATGTAAGTAACATCTACAGTGTAAGTAACATCTACAGAATGGTAATGCTGATGGACTGTCATGGAAAAACACAAGAAACTTGCATTGTCCTACCTTCAAAATTCGCCACCCTTGCAGTGTCAACACATTCAAATTGACCTTGGTGGTCCTCTCAAAGCTTAATGTTCCAAACTGCAGTGGATATATTTTCAAATGGCCTGACATAATTTATATGGAGACAACATCATCTAAGAAACAAATATTGGATTAAGGGCAATGTAGTAATAGGTTCATAGGTTCATACTAGGCTATCTGCCCTAGGGCATTTATAAGCCTAGCCAGAGTGTGTTTGGTTTTCGCCACCCATTTTAAATTAATTTTGCTATGCCTTTTTTTGAGGTTAGTATACTGTGCCTCTGTCTAACAGTGACACAGAAGTGATAGCCGGGGTAAACCTACGATCTCCCATCCACTCATCAAGATTCCTCTGGAAGAGAGTCAATGTGGGACTCTGCCTAACCTGGACTGGGATTTTATTCCAGAGTGAAGGGAGCCTCTGGGTTATGAATCTGTCCCTCCAGCATGTCCTATTTATTTCAGTGCTGAGGTTCAAGTCTCTCGAGCGCGTAGCTCGATGGGATTTGGATTTTCTGAGGTGCAGCAGGTCCATTAATTCTGGGTTGGACATGGCTTTATACGTCAGGCACAGATCGCCTCTGAGCAAGCGGTATGCCACTGAGTAGAGCTGGAGTTTCTTTAACCGGGCAGCATATGGCATCTGTTTGAGCCCTTTGATCCTCTTGGTGAGGTACTTTTGGGGTCTTTCCAGTTGCTGCAGGTGTCTGGTAATGTACATCCCAAAAGGGGCATTGTACTCAATTATGGGCCTGATGAGGGATGAGTAAAGAGGCACGATGACCTCCCCTGACCTAGATGTGAATCCCTTCATGATTAGTTGGGCTATATAAAATGTTTTTCTAACCACTTTGGCCACGTGGTTGTCAAATGAAAGATTGCTATCAACTTGGGTCCCCAGGTCCCTAATGACTTCTAATCCAACACAGTTCATATCAGAAGAGTTAAACATATCTGTGTGGTAAAATAGAATTAAAAAGTATAGACAGTATGTTATTTGCTTACCATTTATACACAAAAGAAAGCACCTCATGAAATATTTGATCAAACTTTTAAGAAAACAGTGAAATCTAAGTGCTTCAAAGGTAAGGCATTGTAGCACAAGACACATATTTTTTATTTCCTCAGCAATGTATCATACATACATACTTAAAACACCAATACCACATTTCTTCATCATACTGGAATAGCAATTCCCATTTTAGAAATGACTGAAGGAAACAACCCAGATAAAGACAAGAATACAAAACAGAACTTCAGCATGTGAATGACAGACCATTGAGAAGTTTTACTGCCAGTCAGTAGTGCTGAACATAGAAGGGAAAATAAGCTAGCCTGAGTGTTTCAGGGTTAGGTCTCAAAGGCACATTGTTGGAAGGGGACATAGTACTTGAAGAATGGTTTACTATCAATATGTTGAAGTGGCTTCGGACGAATCTGCTTCAACGAAAGGCAAGGGGTCGAATGGTGACAATGTTGAACCCGACATTGCCGAAGTACAAATCTCGCCCCTATCTCGACCCATGTTAAAGCCCGTTCCGTGGTCGCATTCGAGACGTAATCCGGCAATGTCGGCATTTGAAATTGTCAACTTCCACAGACGTGGGTCGATGTAAGCAGCGTTCGACCCAGTCCGCTCTGACATATTGATAGTAAACATTGAACAACACGTGAACCAGCTTAAAAGTACGGATTAACCAGATTGTCTACAGCTGGGAAACAGAATGTGAGTGGGGAAAACAAATCGACAGGCAAGATTATAATATGGACACCATAACTTCTGACACCCAGTGCATGGCTAGTAAACCAGCCAACCAACAAAATAAAGCTGCACCTCAACATAGAGATAACACTAGTGTTCCAGTGAAAGAAAAAAGGATACCCATAAGCATTTACAGAGGGAGATGATTGACTACTGTTGCATCTGAAGAGGGATGACAGATGAGACATTTGAAAAGTGAAGGCTGGATGATCAAATGTCACCAATAGTGAAAGAGCTATGATACTGATGCCTTGGTGACCTCAACAGCAGCAGTCCCAAGGGGCCTATTCAGTTCATTGTTCTATGGGCTTTAGAAACCTATTCTAACTGCATAAAAGGGCAGCAATTAGACTTCAAAGTGTGAGGGAGGATTAACACTTAATTAAAAAAAAAGAATAACAAATGCTATTGAAAGGGATATTAACATTTTTGATTAGTATTACTATAAAACAACACAATGCAATTTGCCCAGGAGATAAATATATATATATATATATATATATATATATATATATATATATATATATATATGTGTGTGTGTGTGTGTGTGTGTGTGTGTATGTATGTATGTATATGTATATATATATATATATATATATATATATATATATATATATATATATATATATATATATATATATATATATATATATATGGCTGCATGATCATTCATTAAAATACAATACACTGAAAGGCAGATGACCGAACACAACTTGTTTTTTGCAGGGGGGGCAAGCAGTTTCCCTTCTAATTACATATACCATCTCCAAGATTGTAGAAAGGATAAATCTCACAATCTCCACTGTACCACAAACTTGCACCGAACAACTGGTGACACATTCAGTCAGCTGATTATCAATCAGTTGTGCTGTTGTTATTCTGGGTAGCCCATATATATATATATATATATATATATATATATATATATATATATATGAGTTTACATAATTTAATCAAAATACCCATATGTCAGTATCAGAAGGTTAACAGTGCAAATATCAACACATCACTATGGCTGCACAATGAATATCCTTGAAAGATGCAAGATTATATATACGAACTCCAAGATCGCACAATACCAGGTTAAGGGTATTTTCCTCCAACCCTGGGTATTTAGGATCTTGCACACATATTGACCATCTGCTAAGTTGACTAAACAGATGCCAGTGTTAACAACAGTCAACTAAATTAGGGGTTCTCATATATATATATATATATATATATATATATATATATATATATATATGAAAGTATTCAGACTGACTTGTTATTTGAGAGTAAATTTGATGAATTTAAACATTTTTTTCTGGGTTGATAAAAATATTTCTGATTTAAAAGCTAGAAAACAGAAGAAATTGTTGAGAGACAAAACTAATATGAGAATGGGATGGCCTACCCAGCTCCCCCAGTGAGTATATCAAGGGCTTAACATTACCCCTGGTCCTAATATTATTAACAATGCTAATGGTTCTGATTAGTGTATTTTAATTTTTTATTTTATTTTTTATTTATTTTATATTTGTTAACTTGTCCGACTTGGAATGAGCCAATTTTCAGCAGAGACCCGGGGAGAAACGGTCCAGACACATGTCTTTATAACGTGTCTATAACATATTTATACACGTATTTATAACGTCTTTATAATGTATTGACAACTATGACAACAGTTACGAATAAGGTGTTGAACCTAACCCTTTAGAGTATCCCCCTTTGAGAAGGTCCCAGAGGTTAATAGACCAAAGGGAGAAGAACTCAAGGAGGGGAAATTACAGACCTTACCAGCAGGGGTTTTCACAGAGGGGGGAGGGGGAAGAGGATACAACCAACATTAGAGTCACCTATTGAGAGCTGTGAGATTATATTGAACTCAGAAGGGAATTTTAAGATTTACAATTATAGCAACACATTGGTGACTTCAGATTGGGCCGACCACTTGGAAAAGGGACTGAATTTTGTACCATTCAGAAAGGCAAATATTGATGAAGCCATCATACAGCTGAAATTGTTTAGTAGGAAGTTGAGTTTAGGGTTTTTATTTAAAGGAAATTCTGGATACCCTAACCCTGGGATTAGGAGACCAAGTACATTTAATCCACCTACACACCTTGTTGTTAATATCTTTAAAAAAAAATGTAAATGGGACATCAGGAAATTAGGGAAAGTGTATCAAGATGGGGTTAAGATTAATAATTTAACATGTAGGGAAGAGAAATTATTGAAGGACATTACTACAAATAACTCCATCAGGGTTATGAAACTGGACAAGGCTGGGGGAATTGTGGTTATGAACAATGATTACATCGATAAGATGTTAATTTTATACACTGATACATACAAAGAAATATCTATTAACAAATTAAACTTAGTATATAGACATATTAGTCTAACTTTGGAGGAGATGCTGTTGAATGATTAAATTACATTACAAGAATACAATTTTCTTAAAGTAACCCAGTCAAGGATACCAACTATATTTGGTATCCCAAAAATTCACAAATGTCTGGAGAACCCTCCTTTACGTCCAATAGTGAATGCAAAATCATCTATTACATTTCCTATTACCAAGTACATAGATTTACAAATAAAAGGGGTTTTGAAGAAACTAACATACTTGTTTAAAGATTCCTGGGACTTCCTTTCCAAAGTTTCCAACCAGCTATATGAGGAGCAACTGATACTGGTCACAACTGACTTGTGTGACTTGTATACAGTCATCCCACATAAAGAAGGGTTAGACTGCTTTTATGAATTTCTTAGTGACAACTCCAATATGGAGACTACTAAAGTCACCACTTTAAGGGATCTTATGGAAGTTGTTTTAAACAACAATTTTTTGATTTTTTGAAAATCAGTTGTTTAGGCAGACAAAAGGGGTTGCTATGAGGGTGGCATGCTCCCCCATATTTGCCAACATCATCCTTGCCAATGGGAGAAAATTATGCAACTGGACAAAGGGGGTGGTTTGGCCATCATGGACCAACTTGACTAAGAATAGCAGGTCCTTTATATTTTATGTGAGGATTCCTATGTTGAAGCTTTTCATAATGAGATCAACATAGCATACCATAGTGTGGATGTGATTTTGCATGACATGCTTATGCAGGGACAGATAACTCCTGATCAATATAAATACATGTATACTGAATTTTCTTGGATTCCCAGTATATTTGGACTGCCTAAAATACATAAAGACTTGCACAATCCCCCCCTTAGACCCACTGTGGCTGCTAGTAATTCTTAAACTTACGGTATTGCTCAGACTATTGACTGGATGCTGAAAGATCGTGTTAGTGCTATCTCCCATTTGTGTAGAAATTCTTGGGAATTTTTGGGTAGATGTAATGGGATTGATTTGAGTTTGGATATTGTTTTCCTAACCATTGATGTCAAAGATTTATTTAGTTGTATGCCACGTTATAGGCCTTCAATGGTTTGTGGAGTTTTGGTCATTGCACTTCAAGCTGGATCAGAATTTGACCAACACATTCACTACTCTTATGGAGTTGGTCTTGGATACCAATTTTATTTATTTTCCGGGCCAGTTTTTTTAACAGGTTTCCGGCATTGCCATGGGTGCCCCTTGTGGCCCCTTATTCGCTAATATTGTTATACCATCATGGGAGCAATGATTTTTGTTTGAATGTTCTTTTTTCAATATGTCCATTTATACACTAGATATTTGGATGATTTGTTTTTGGTACGGGTTGGCACTGTTGAACTGATTGATGATTTTATTTGTTATATTAATGGCACAACTGATTTCTTGTAGTTTACACACAATATTGAGCATGGTTCTATCAACTACTTTGATGTCCTTCTTACTATACACCCTACAATGCAGATTTTTTTCATCCAGGATTTACAGAAAACCCATCTTATTCCAGCAGTTTACTACATTTCAGTAGCAGCCACCTTTACCATCAAAAGTGAGCTGTAGTTAAGGGACAGAAAGTGAGGGCAGCCAGAATGTTTTCTAGCTGGGATGAATTTCTTGATGAGTGTAACACGTTGAAATTTATGTTTTTGAAATGAGGTTACCAGACAAATTGCCTTCTAAAATCATGAATGAGATTGTTAGGAAAAGAGAGTCTGGGATATATGTTCCCTTGTTGGGAACGAGTCAACCATTTATGTCGTTGGTGGATTCAGGCCCAGGTGTAATTGCTTGTTGCAATGATATTGTGCAGTCTGCATCTAGTGTAATGGACAGGGACGAAGCCAACATGATGGAATCTTGTTGTTCTTATTTTGTTACCACATTTAATGCTGACTGTGACTGGATTGTTTCAATCATCACTAAGCATTGACAATTGCTTCGCAGTCATGCACAGGTTGTTGAAAAACTTGGCCCCTATCCTAAGTTTGTTTACAAGAGGGGTAAATCTTTAAAAAAAAATTTTTTGATAATGTGGGTGATATCAAACACAAGGATGTTGGTAGGAAGAGGAAATATGGGGCATGTTCTTCATGCCTTATGGTTTGGGAAGCGGACGAGTTCAGAGTTAACAAAACTATTAGGCTTAGGGGACACCATAACTGCCAATCCAAGGGTGTGGTTTATTTAGCCCTATGTAAATCACGTCCCGGGTATTATGTGGGAAAAACTGAGCATAAGTTAAGACAGCAAATTTATGAGCATTGCTATGACATAAACAAGCAGAAGTCTACCAATGCACTTTTTAAACATATTGCTGGCAACCATGGCCACAGTTTTGGGTTTTGGGTTTTGGAACAGGTGGAACAGCATCCCAGGAGCAACCCTTGGTCTATTGTTTTGGAACAGAGGGAATTGTGGTGGCAAATCTATCTTAATGCCTCAACCTTCCCTGGTTTAAATGAGGTTATCAGTATTAGTTGTTTGTTAAAAATTAAGGCTTATGTCAAATAATTTGTTCATAATGTATTTTAACTTCATGTTCATTTATTATTTATTTTCTAATTTGGTTTTAATACACATATATTTTAAATATTATTTTTGGGTCTTAAGTGTTTGTATCACATGATTTTCAGAGAGTATTTAAGTTGTCACATCAATGTGTCGGACGAAGTCTATATGACGAAAGTGCTTACTGTGGAGTCATAAAATGCAATGCCACTGAACCCCCGCATCTTAATGACCATATATCATTAGCTAGTATCCTGAGATGTAAGGCCGAATATTTTATGCAATTTATTAGTTTTTAAAACTGTAAAAGTTAAATAACTGTATGCTATTTTATAAACATTTAAATGGTTATGTAAACAGTTAATATGTATGTCATGGCTGTCTACATTTTATGTATGGTTTTAGTGTTTGAATTTAAAGCATTTTTGAACTGCTATTTTCTGGATCTTTAAAGTTTTATCAGTTCTTAATTGTTGTCAATTAATGTTTTTAACATTAAGCATGTGATTTTAGTATTTGTATAAAGGAATGTTTTGATTTTGTGTCATTTATTCTGATGAAGTCCAGTGACCAGGACAAAAGCACTTAATTGTTGCAGACTAAAATGTGGGAATTTCACTTCTGCCTCCTTCTTTCTGTTCCTACATATGTAATGAAATAATACTATTTTCAGATCTGTGCAGCAGAGTGGGTGAAAAGTACCTTCTATTATAGTAGTAAATTTGGCTAAGTCAACATATGTGGTGACTACAAGTTTACAGAAGCATGGAAATATATCTGTTGGTGAAGGGGGGTGGAGAACTCAAATGCCATCATGAAAGCATTGAATAGAGAAAACTACAAAGCAATTAAGACAAAAATACCCAGAAAGATGGATGTGGTAAAAGCAACACACAGTATCAGAGCAGATCAGGATTTTATTATTAGACATTATTGCAAATAATAAACTAAAGATATCAGTACAGGTAGAAAAACTTAAAAGATATGCAGAAAAATATAAAAGAAAATAACAAAATAAGAAATTCATTAATGACCCAAAAAAGAGTTTTATAGAGAATTGGGAATCAAGGCAAAAGGAACTGAAATACCACCAAAAAAAGAAGAAATAGACACATTTTGCAGAAATATCTATACAGATCCTGTGGAATATAACAAAGATGCTGAATAGACAGAATAAGTAAAAGAAAGAATAAGAAGTTCAAATCTACAGGGTATGAAATAGGATGAAGTGATGACTAGTGAAATTGAAACAAAAATAAGAAAAGTTCCTAAATGGAAAATGCCATGCCCAGATGGAGTACCTAACGTCTGGCTCATAGTATTAATATCTTTACATGAACATTTAGCCAAAAGTAAGAACTATTTATATGCACACCCCGAACAGACACCAACCTGGGTAACAACAGGAAAAACAATACTCCTACATAAGAGTGAACCTGCAAGCTAACCTGAAAACTATAGACCTATAACTTGCCTTCCGATGATGTATAAACTAAACACTGGAATTGATGCCAATAGAGTTTATAGTCATTTAGAATAAAACTCAGTCATGGCATTAGAACAAAAGAGGTAACAAAAAAAAGTCATATGGAACAAAAGATCACTTGTTAAATAAAGTCATAATGGAGAACTGTAAAAAGGGGAAGAATCTAAGTATAGTATGGATAGACTGCAAAAAACATTTGACAGCATACCACATTCATGGATAAAAGAGTGCTTAGAAATGTATAAGCTATATCCTACACTGATCAATTATGTTACAACGACCATGAAACAGTGCAAACCACTTTGCAGTTAAGCTATGATAAAGGACAAATTATTATTTCGGGTATAAAAAATTCAAAGGGGGATATTCCAGGGTGAATCTTTGTCACTGCTGCTCTTTTGTTTTGCCCTTAACCCATTAAGCTGTTTACTTTACAGATTAGATCATGGCTACAATTTGGCTCCCAGAAAACAATAACGTGTAAAGATGTCTCATCTTCTTTTTGTGGATGATTTAAAACTATATAATTTGTCAGATGAGAAACTGAAAGCACAATTAAAAGTGGTCAAAACTTTCTCAGATGATGTAAGAATGTCATTTGGTCTTGGTAAATGTGCAAAAGCAACCATAAAAGCAGGAAAGCTGCTGCATCAAGAAAATATCAGTCTGGGACAGGAATGCGATATGCAAGAAGTTGAGCAAAAAGGAGTATATAGATATTTGGGAACTGATGGATCAAAAATAAAACATGAACAAATAAGGAATATTTTAGAAGTCTAAAATTAATATTGAAAACAGCTCTGACATTAGAAACAAAGTGCAGGCTATAAGCCTTTTTGGGGTCTACTTTACATGATCGAACTTTCAAATGTTTGAATTTTATATGGCCGAGACCATATGATTGAACATTTAAAAGTTTGAACATGTAAAAAAAAAAAAAAAAAACCCGCTATTTAAATATACAACTCTGAGATCGGACTACATTGCGGAAAAGGGAAATCTTCCCATTCCACGCTGTATGGAGATCTCCATTCAGACCTTTAGAACTTTTAAAAGTGCGATATGGTCTCTGCCATAAGAAAGTCGATCTTATAAAAGTTTGACGATATGAAGGGGACCCACCTTTTTGCTTTTCCTGTCCTAACTTACAGTTTTGGAGTGAGTGACTGACTGGCCCCAAAAGGTATTGGATCAGTTGGAAAGGAAAACAAGAAAATTGATTCATGCTTATCAAACGATTTATAAAAATCAATGTATGATAAGATTATACATTCACTGTTCTGAAGGAGATATGGACCTCCTCAAAACTGATTACATATATATACAGAGCCGCAGTTGTAGGACTGTATACATATCTGCTGACCTCACAAGATCCAAACATAGTGAAGGTTTTAAAACATAAAGAGAATAAGTCTAAGATTACTTCCCTGCTTAATTTAGAAGAAGCATTTTGTGTCAAGCAGGAATGGAAATCAAACCAGAAGTAGATAAAAATCAGGCAGCAACTGAATGTCCCAAAAAACAGAAGAAAGAATATAAGGTGAAGGACCAGATGAGAAGGCAAGAAATATATAAAATGCATAAATATAGTTGCAAGTACAGAAAACTCCTGGAACAACCTCATGTCAATCAGGATCGAATACAGGAATGGTTAAGGGGAGGTAAATTTAAACCAAAAGACGAAAGGTTAATATTGGCGGCCCAGGATAGTGGACTACATACACACTGGTTTACAAAGTCCATTGAACATGTGGGAGAATCAGACAAATGCAGATTTTGTAAAACAGAATTGGAAACAGTTGCACATCTTGTTGCTGGGTGTGGTACACTAATGGCAGAAGGACTGTACACTGAAAGGCATAATAATGTGGCAAAACTGTTGCACTTGGGATTGTGTAAACATTATAAAACTGAAGTAGCTGAAAAACACTGGAAACATGAACCACAAAGCATCACAGAAAATGATGAAGTTTATATCACATGGGATCATCCATTACCAACAGTTCAAAAAATATATGTGAGAAAACCATATATAGTAGTCCATGAAAAGAAGACAAAAGTAGCATTGGTCATTGAAATTGCTACACCCAGTGACTACAGTAGCTTACGTACAGAGACACACAATGTTGTAAAATACCAGGATTTACAGGCAGAAATGAGGGCAATGTGAAAGAAGGATACCAAGACAGTTCCAATAGTAGTAGGAGCAATGGTGTCTTATAAAAAATAATGTAGAGTTGTACTTAGATATGTTACCGATACATGTAACTCTATATAAATTACAGGTGTCAGTTCTGGGCACATTACAGGTGCTGCGAAGAGCACTTCTGGCTGACATCAAAGATTGAAACAATACTAATTTCATGAACTTTAATCATACTTTGACTTAGGAATACGGTCCATTTCCGTCATGGTATTAGAGACCCAAAATACTTGGAGAAATTAAACCATGAAGATTGGAAGGGTTAGCAGCCATGCTGAACGGTGGATCTGTGTTCTTGAAAAATGTGTATGTTTGTCAACAATTAGTGCTTGATGATGATGATAAGAAATATATAACCTTAAGGAGACACAGAGGTTCATTTGTGCATGACAGATTACCATTTAGAATGAGGTAGACACCTTTCATTTTCCATACAATTAATACAAAACCTGTTAAAGGATTTTTATTAGTGAATGGGATGACAGACAGAGAACATTTTAATAACTTACAGAAAGTGTTGCAGTGACTGTGTATGAGGAAAGAAATCAAAATGTGAGTTTAGTAATACCCATGTTGAGTAATAATGGTATATGACAAACAAAAATAATCTTTCGGACATGTTTGAAAGAGCTGAAAGCATTCCTTGGCTTGGTGAACTGTTTTGGGAAATCTGTACTTAACCAGAGTACAGTAGTGACATCCTTGTATGAGAAGCTAAAGGAACAGATTCAATGGAATATCAAGAACAGAAAGCATTTAGAAAATGTGTAGAGTTGCAAATGTGTGATGTGTTAGTACCTGATGATCTAGACCAGGTGCTTACACTAGCAGGTGATGTTTTGCATCTATTATAAGAACTCTGATTCAACGTATGTTATGCTGTTGGATATAGAGCAACCAGTTACTTATGATTTAGAAACACTCTCCCCAGACAAGAAAAAATATTCACACATTGCAAACACTTTCTTTACTTTTTGGAATAAAGACATTTCATCAGTATCTCTGGGGTAGATGTGTTAACCTGAGTGTGGCCCATGAGCCACTGTTAACATTTCCACAGCACAAATCCAGGGAGACAGGTAATAACCTTACCAGTATATGTTTAAAGACCATGTCCAGAATGTCTAGGGGTGGTCCTTCTAGAGTAATTTTGCCAGAAACAAAGTAATAAGGTGAGAGAATGAACATTAGTTTGATGCAAAGGATTAAGGCTGTGAGCTGCTACTGATCTTCTGATGTTCACCCTCTTTAACAAACAAAGTGAAACAATGATAGACAGTGTAGTGCACTTACTGAATATCTTTTCTAAGTTTTTTTCAGTAAAAGCAGAGCTGATAGCATTTCTTAACAGACAAGAAAAGAGATTTCCAGATTATTAAGTTTTGTAATAGAAGATTCACCTTGTAGAGTGGATGAGAGTGTAGCACCAAAGATCTGAACATTTAGTACTGAAAGGTTGTGCCATATGATGAACCACTGCAGTTAAGACAAGCAGAACTACAAAAAAGATGCATGTTGGTCATCCTGGTATTGTGAAAGTAAAGCCCTGATGTGTAAGTCCATACAGAGACAAAAGTTAGTTGAAGAAATTGAGTGCATGCATAAGAAATGTGTATAGCGTGTCGTACAGAGTAAGAAATGCCTAGACAAGGGACTGTTGCTTCTGTGTGAGTTTTCAGAAGGGTGTTGGAAAAAATGCGTCTGGATTTTGTATGCACTGTTTTTCATGATTGTGCTCTATGCATATTCAAAATGTTTAGAAACCTTTTTTGTCTGAAATTACATCACAGGCTACAGTCATTAGACTATCAGGATCACTGATTGCCATTGCTAGAAGATGTTGTCACACCAGCTCACCTCAAAAAGCATCTCACCAAACAGTTCACAAATCATACCTCTCCAAGGCCATCACTGTACACATAATCATATATGTTGAGGTTCTAAAGATTAACTTACCTAAACTTCAAAGACCTCCAAAACACAATGCAGGCACAAAGCACACTCAGCATATTAAGCCTATCTCCTCACATAACACAGAGAGTCCCTAAGTCACAGATGCTGAACCCGTAAGACAGGCATTGACTATACAGATGTGCCTCTTAACAGGCTGAGCAAGGAAAGAATGATGGTTAGTTGCTTGTCTGTCTGGTGCCAGGATCCATCAGATCACACAGGCACTCAAGTCCTTGAACAAGTACTAGTATGACCATGTTATAGTTCATGCTGGTGTCAAATGACTTGAGGTGTACCTCCTGGATTATATGAAGACAGACATGATGGAGCTCTCAGACTATGTATCTTAGGCAGGTATGGGCCTAGCATTGAGCAGGATTCTGTCTTCTCCAAGGATGATGCTACAATACGAGCAAAAATTAATTGACTTCAATAATTGGCCTAGTTTTTGGTGTCATTCAGAAGGGGTCCAATATTTGTCAGCCTGAGAGGATATGATCACCAGACCATGCTGCTTTATCGGGGATGGACTGCATATGTCCCCTTGAGGGTTTCAATTATGGCAAAGACATTGTCCTCCCCTTTTTTAGGCAATGCCAGCCTGGTAAACCTACCAACATAATGAAACAAGCAAAGAAAAATATGAAGGTGTCATTGATCAATGCTAGGAGCCTGAACAAGAATCTCCACTCCTTACAAGCCCTTCTTACCCTGGAAGATATCTGTGACTTTGTAGTGACTGAGACATGGTTTACAGTAGCGAAGAGCACTCCAGCTGTGCAAGGATATAACGCCTTCTTCATGATTTGACCAGCTACTGCTACGGATGGTAAGTAAGATGGAGGTGCATCAGTCTACATTTAGAAGAGATTCACATCAAGGCTGGTAAAGCAGCATGAAGCACTAGAGCTTCTTCATGTCCAAATAACCATCAGAAAGGTGTCGCACCATATATTAGATAGGTATAGAACTCACTCTATGACAAAAGAAAGCCACAACACCTACCTATAGGAACTAGAATCACTCAGTAATAACACAATACCATTTTTCTAGGTGATCTAAACTATCCAGCTATAGACTGTGAAACCTTCACCACCACTAATGCACAAGCACAGACATTCCTGGACTTTGTCAATACAAATGCCCTGGAACAATTAGTGTATCCACTAGGGGGAAATAACACCTTGGATCTTGTCCTTACTAATATAGGAGCATCTTCCACCATCCCTTGTGTATCTTCATCACTTGTTAGGTCTGACCATAAAGCAGTCTTCTTAGAAATAAAACTGAAACAGAGATCTCTTCTACCAATGATAACTTCAGAAATTTCTTTAAGACAAACTACCTACTCCTAGTTGATACATTGGCAAGCCTTAAATCCTCACCAAACCCAATTAACTCCATTGAATGCACAGAAATCTACACTACCACACTATAACATCATGTAAACAGCTGCATAAAAGCAGCTGTACCCAATACGAACAAGCATAGGGTGAACCCCAGAAACAAATCCCAAAAAAATAAAATTGTGGTTTTCTGTCAAATTAGTGGCACAGTAATTCCCAGATTGTTTAGAGCCCTTGTCACCGAAATAAACAAGGAACTTAGGAGCTTAATAAAATCTACTAAAGCCAAGTTTGGGGCTAAAATAGCATTTTTAGTTATGCTCATAATCTCAAAAGCACAATTCAGCAATGCGCCTAAGCTGATAATGAATGATGTTACCTACACTGATACTGAAGATATAGCTAACTTATTAATACACTTAGCTCTCAATTTATTCCTCTCTCCCTTTCACCTGTCCCTCAAGATATACCCAAAACTGGCTCACCTCCAGCTATCACACAAGACCAACTCCTAAAAGGGATATCAAAAGCTAAAAATACTGCATTAATAGGTCCTGACAATATCCCTGGATGCATCTTAAATAGTGTGAAGCATAACTTAGCCACACCTTTAACAACACTGTTCAGTGTCAGCCACACCCCTAACAACACTGTTCAGTCTCAGCCCCCATACACATTTTGTACTAAACGAATGGAGAACAGCTACAATCATTCCCCTGCATAAGGGATGACCTTCCACAAACCCAGGCAATTACAGACCCATAAGTCTGATCAGCCCAATATACAAAGCCATAGAAAGACTTATCATGGAATTAGTCAGTATATAGAGAACCTCCAAACACTAGTTTAGATTGGTCAAGTACAGGCCATGCTTACTCAACATCATGGATTTATTTGAAAAGGGCACCAAAGCAATAGATGAAGGCAAAACAATACATACCACATACTTCGACCTGACCAAAGCTTTTGAAATAGCTCCCCAGTCAGCCATAGTAGAAAAGCTAAATAAGGTGGGAATAAAGCCCTATGCCACCCACTAGATTGCCAAATGGCTAACAGTTAGGATGCAGATAATCAAAATTAGGGAAGCTACCTCCAACAATGAGACCAGTCATCAGTGGAGTCCACCAAGGCTCTGTGCTAGGACTTGTCCTGTTTGGCATCTACTTTTCTGAAGTAAAAGTCAATACCAAAGGGCTCTGGCTGACTATCTTTGCAGATGAGTGCAGACTATGAACAGTCATTGAATCCCTAGATGACTTAACCATCCTGCAGGAAGATTTGTCTCAAATAAATAACTGGTGTCAAAATCATGGTCTGAAACTAAATGCCAAAAAATGCATTACTGTATCCTTTGAGAAGTCACCCACCAAAAGGGGCTACCACATTGACAACATGCCCCTAAGAGCTGACCCAACTGTTTAGGAGTTGGGAACTTATGTGGAGAGTGACCTAACTTTTGACCACCTTGTTTCTATTGCTGTAAGAAAATCCTTCTATATTGCACAGCTTATAAACAAAGGGATTGCGTCTGCATCTAGGGATATCATTGTTTCCTTTACTCAGCATACCACTCAACTGTACAGATTTTTGCAGAATGCCCAGATTTTTGCTTCACATTTTTGGTCCGTTTTTCATAAAATTGTAATTTTCTAGCAAATTAGTGGCACATCATTAAAGACTGAAGTTGGAAAATAATGACAGACATTTGAGTTTCAAACTTTATACCCTTCAGAAAATTCATGCTAATGCAAAATGTATTGCTCTATCAACTTTCTAAGATTGTTAGAGCAATATTTAAAAATACCTTACTAAAAGTATACAAGGCCTAAACAATATGTCCTACATAGACCGACACAAAGTCCTGTCACTGTACTTGGTATCCTACAGACTGCAAAGAGATTACCTGTGTCTGGCATACAAGGCATCCTCCAACCCATTACTGATGGATTTATTGCACATCAGCAAGTCAAATAGCATCAGAAATACTCAGTCTAGGGATCTAAACCTCTTCCGCAATATCAACAGAATGGTTTGGAGAGACAGGTACATTTTGCAGAGGATACCCCTGCTATAGAACAGACTCCCCATCCACATAAAACAGAGTTTATCTCTGTCCATTTTCAAGCACAACTTAGACCTATTGATGGTAAACAGAAAATTTTCCTAGGACTACCCCATATATTGATAATGGACAGATGCAGCTGCTAACTGCTTTATCTCATGGATGAGTCCACTCTAATTATCTATAGTATGATTTCAGGTATTCGCATTAGGGGTAATATATGATTATCAACCATGGGATAGGTCAGGCCACTCTATTACTAAAGGGATAGATTATTTCAAGCACAAAAAGTGAAATTGGCTAGGCTTGCAATGGCCAGCCAGGGCAGCTAGCCTAGTCCTTATCTATGAACCTATGAACTTATAAAATATTTTTTTTGTTAAATAAACTAAAATTATCTATACCACTGGCATACCAGGGTATTCTGCAACAAATGGAATAACAGAAAAGTATTTCTAGATGTTTAAGTCTGGAATGAAAAAAGTCATCAAATGCATAGTTCGATTTGGAAAATAAAATGTTTTCATTATTATTATTGCTAAAATGTTGAATCCAACTAATAATATTACTAGTCATTCACCTTCAGAGTACATAGGTAGTTACTAGGTGTGTGGTTCAGGAGATCACTGAAGGGTCTAGTCCAACTTCTCAATTTCCCCAAAGCACTGTCTGGCTAAATGTCTTGCTTAGAGTTTCACAGTAGACCAAAGAAGGCCAAGGGAATCAAACCGAGTACTGCAGGAAGCAGTTCGTTAGCAGCTAGCTATTCCTGAATAGGTACTTTCATATATGACTGAACCTAATCAAGGTAAACACTAGTGTTTCTGCAAGACAGAAATAGTACTTAACAGAGGTTCATTCCAGCATGGGAAGTATGGAAAAGACAGACCTTTCAATAAATTAGATTGTAAGTACTATTGAGATAGGACTCGTGTAGTCCCAAGTGGATCCTGGATGTAATAACTGAACAGACTGGCCCAATTTCATTTTACGGGAGATACAGTGACTATTTAAGGACCAGAGTGACTGGTGATGTTCACCATCCAGAAGGAGTCAGCCCATATATTGTGCAAATCAATGAAACACTTCATAAGAGACTTCATTGCAAAGCAGTGAATATGAAGTTTCAGAGAAAACTGAGTCCATGCCAGAAATGAAATGTTCAAAGAATGTTTAGTAATCACTACATCACCTTACATTTTCATAAAGAGTATGTTTACTATAATTAACACTTATCTGCTTCCTGTCTGTTATGAGTCACTAATGCCATTTTATCCTGAATAAGTCTTAGAATAATTTTGGAAGTGAAAATGGAGGGGTAATATGGACACCCCATCAGAAGTGCAAGAAACGAATGTTGAGACCTGCTACTTCAGAAGAACTATAGCAAAAGTCAAAACTCACTGTTGCATTATTAAATATTTTTTTGCAATGGGGGCTTTGCTTCCCAGCACTTTATTTATATTTGTAAACTGAGTTTGAGAATGAACCCTTTTTAGGTTGAACCCAGGAAAAATATATGTTTAAGTGGCTTGCTGAGAGTTACACCTTTAGCAAAATGGAAGTGTCAGGTTTCAAATCTGGACCCCAGGAAGCAGCTTATTAACAGTTCATAGCATTAATCCTATGTGTTAAATACCAGACAAGCCACCATACTTGGGAGGGTGCTCTATACATACCTCTGCTACTTGTATACACTAACTCTGACATCACTGTACCTTGGACTAGAGGGAAACTCCACAGTATTGCAACCTCAGACTAAGTAAACAATCCCCCTATTAGTATTCACAGTATCACTTTTCTGAGAATTACAATTATTGTTCTTAGAGCAGCAAGAACATCCATATAGTAGTGTATTAAGACTCACAGTTTACATATATGGCAGCTTCAAGCTTCTGTAAAAGTGTACCTAGCTGAGCATAAAATGATACTTTGCATGACTGTAGTATCAAATAATAAAATGTGCCTAAACAGTCTGCCTGGTCTCCGCACATGTTCTTTCTCAACTTACCATATAACTTAAGGAAAAGCCCTGTCAGATGGATAGTGTAAGGTAGTGTAAAGGCTCCTCCCAAAAAAACACCACTGCACTACAAGTACTACTACTGGCAAAATACAAATTTAAATTCAAGCATATTTATTGTATTTACAGGTTAAGTGCATAACATAATTAAAAACAAAAATTCAGTATATATAATGAATAGAGCAAAAATATGCTTAACATCTGTTTAACAAATAGATTCATAGGAGGTTACTAGGTTAATAGCCCTAGGGCCTTTACAAGCCTAGCCATGTAATTAGGTTGTGACCAGAGCAAGTCTGTGATCAGTACCCTGTCCATGAGGGACATAGGTGCCACCCTCAGGGTGAATTTATGGTCACCCATCCAGCTCTCAAGATTGCACTTGAATAGGGTCATTGAGGAGCTTTGCTTCACATGGCGTGGGAGCTTCTTCCAGCAAACAGGCAATCACTTTGAGATATATCTGTCTCTCTAGCATGTTCTGTTAATATCAAAGGCTAGGTTGAAATCCCTGGAGTGAGTTATTCTTGCCCCACTTGATTTGCAGATGTGCAACATTTCCATTAGGGCAGGGTCTGAGCCTGCTCTGTAGGCCAGGCACAGGTTGCCTGTCAGCAGCCTGTATGATACAGAGTACAGTGACAGGACTTCCAGTCTTGCCATGTATGTCATGTTTTGGAGGCCCCTGATTCTCTTGGTTAGAAACCTCTATGGTCTCTCCAGTTGCTGCAGGTGTCTAGTGAGGTACATACAGAAGGAAGCATTGTACTCAATTAGTGGTCTGATAAGGGTCGAGTACAGCTGAGCTATAACCTCTCGGTCTTGGGTGCGATGACCTTATTATGAGATGTGCAATGTAGACTGCTTTTCTTGCCACTATGAACACATGGTGATCAAAGTTTAGATTGCTATCAACCTGTGTTCCCAAGTCTCACACCACTGAGTTTAAGCTTAGAGGGATGCTATCTATATCATAATTAGCAAGGGCTACTTCTTTGCCAAAGGGATAATGAGGCATTATTTTGCTTTAAGTTTTAGTCCATGAGTTTGGCACCAGTCATTTGGCCTTTCTGTAATATGTTAACCTCAATGGGGGACTCTATGACTGTGCCCAGTTTACAGTCATCTGCAAACTTGGTAAGCTACATGCCATCTACCCTCACCTGGAGTTCAGATAAATAGATTCTAATCAATAGATGACCCAGCACAGATTCTTGTGGTACCCCACTGGTAACCGGTGGAGGTGGACTCCCCGACTTTGAGAGTATGCATTCTGTTGGTGAGCAAGTTTGCTACCCATCTAGTAATGTATGGGTTAATCCCCAGATGGGAGAGTTTCTGTATGATATCTGAATTTAGCCAAGACCTTGGCTAAATCAGACAGGTGGTATGTACTGTTTTGTCATCATTCAGGGCTTTGGTGACATTCTCAAAGAAGTCCACTATATTTATTAAGCAAGAACTACCCTTAGTGAAACCAAACTGGGTCAGGTAAAGGGTTTGAAGGTTGCCTATGTCCTTGTGGATAAGATCCATGATGATTCATTCCATGGCCTCACAGATAAGGCTAGTTAGGCTTATAGGTCAATAGTTCCTAGGGTCAGTTGATGGACCCCCTTTGTACAAGGAGATTACCGTTGCTGCTCTCCACTCTGCTGGGACAAAGCCAGCTGTCAAGTTATGGTTACTGAGAGTGCTGTGTGGTTCTACTAGGTCTTGTTTTACATTATTTAGTATGTAGCCTGAGATGTTATCTGGTCCTATACAGGCTGTGTTTTTAGCCTTGAAGAGTACTTGTATGACCTGTTTTTTGGAGATACTTGGTAGAGGACTGGTGTCAGAAATGATTTGGGGTATGTCTGGTGGAGACGGGGGGTGAAGTTATTGCCATATCTGTTGGCTAGCAAGTTGGCAATTTCCTCAGAGTCAGTGTGAGTGGTACCATCCACATTAAGTTTGGCACACAGCTGGGCATTCCCTTTTAGGCTTTGGACATAGCTAAAGAATACCTTATGACTGTCTTTAGCTAGGGATGCTAATTTAGACTCAAAGCTAGCCTTAGATGACTTAACAAGATATCTGGTTTGCTTGTTTAAGCTGTGGAGGGTATTCTTCTGTTGAGTAATTTCTCTCCTGTTCTTAGATAACAGTTTCTTTCTTTTGTTGTATAGCTTATTTATACTTAAAGTCCACCAGGATGGCTTGTTTTTTTGGGAAGACCTGGTTTTGTTCCTGTTAGGTACAGCCAAGCCAATGCATTTGTTTAAGTGGCTGTATAGAGCATTTGTGTATTCCTCTGCGTAGGAGTCATTGCTGGCTATGTTGGCAGGGTCTTTGAAACTTTTTATACCATCTCTTAGCAGTCAATAATTTGCTATGGAGACATTTTTCAGTATTTTTACACTTGTGGGGGTGTCAAGGTTTGATCTTTACTTCAAACAAGACAGATTTATGGTCTGACCTTACCAGGGAGAGAAACACACAGGGGTAGTGCAGTGACCCCCTATGTTGGTGAGCACTAGGTCCAGGACATTTGAGGCCCTTGTGGGGTGTGGACCAACTGCTCTAGGGCATTTGAATTAACAAAGTCTAGGAACCTCATAGTTATCTTGTTTGTATTCATGTAAGCTACCCAATCGATGGAAGAATAGTTGAAATTTCCTATGACCAAGGTGTTTGGCTGTATACTGAGTGACTTTAGCAAGTCCAGGTAGGTGGTGTGCTTCTCCTGGTTCATAGCGGGGGACCTGTAGGTAGCAATGATGCGGAGGGGTATTTTACCTTTAGCTAATTGGACCTTGAGTAGCTCAAGACAGTTGTACTGTTTCACCAGTCTTGAGGTGCATTTGGATTTAATGAAGATGGATACACCTCCACCTCTGATTCTTTCATGCTCGTTTTGGGATCTGAATGTGTGAAAGGCATTGTAGCCTTATACAGCTGGGGTGGTCTCAGTGGCCTTGAACCAAGTCTCAGTGACTGCACAAACGTCAGCAATTTCTAAGGTAAGGAGTGCTTCCAGAGAGTGCAGTTTACTGTTTAAGCTCCTAGCATTAAGTAGCCTGACCTTGATTCTGTCTTCAGTGGATTTCTTTACGTTAGAAGTTTTGTTGTTTGGACATTGCCTAAAAAAGGCACTATGGGGGAGGTAAGCATCTTTACCAGTGTCCAAAAGCCTTAAGGAGACAGGTGAAGGCCATCTCTGGCAAAGTAGCATGGACTGTCAACTATGTCTTCCCAAGCAGACAGATACTGAATATCCCTGGAGTGACACTAGAAGCTAAGCCAATTATTGAAATCAATATTTTTTGTCTGTATTGTGGCATCATCCTAGGTTAAGGTAGAATGCTGCTTAGGGCTAGGGGCATACCTGCCTGGGACACATACTTTGAGAGTTCAGTCATGCCTCTCATCATATAGTCCAGTGAGGGACTTCTCAAGTCATTCACACCATGTACTATGATAGAGTCATAACAGTACTTGTTGCTGAGCAACTTGAGTGCATGCGTGATTTGATGGATCCTGGCACCTGACAGGCAGCTGACCGTGAACTTCTGCTTGTTCAACCTAGTGAAGGGAACATCTGTGTGTCTCTCTATTGAGTAGCCTATGACCAAAACATTAGGTTTTGAGGTGTTTTGCCTTAGGGGCTTAATTGTTGAGACACTGATATGTGTGTTGTTATGTGTAGTGGTAGAGTCTGTTTGTGTACCAGTATGCGTATGTTGTTTGCATTTGGGAGGTTTGTGTTCTTTTAGTAGGCTCTTAGTGAGTACTTCTGCATATGTAGGTTTATATGTCTTGACCTTATCTTGTGTGAGAGAGGAGTTGTGTATGCTGACAACCTGTTGTATGCCTTGCATACTGGTATGTGAGAAGACTGATTCTAATTTCATGGTATAGTTACATCACTTAAAATTAAAAACAGTGTTTTTATTATAACAAGCCAAATGAAATAAATGGGCTTTCAGTAACATTTTAAAGTCATTCCCTGTAGAAGCCCCCTAAACCCACCGAGGGGAATGACTTCATGGTTATAAGGGGAACAACCAAACCTAGAAAAAGGGATCTATATATGCTATATTCAAGTTTGAGGATTGTGGGGGGGGGGCTTACCACTATTATGGAGTGTGCAGGGGGGTGGGGGGCTTACCCTTCTGTGTTTCAGGAATTATTTTCAGTATTTTGGATAGTTGGCTTTGTATAAGTCAGCAGTTCATAAGTGAACCACCACACACCCATGAGTATCTAACTTGCCCTTATAAGCAATGCGAAAATGGATTGTTTAACCGGATGCTGTAAGATAGGGCCAGTTCCTTATTTCTCGTAAATGCATTTCAAAGGCCACCATTGTACTTCTCAATTTATTCACTTTAGATTCCTCAGTGAATAGTTTCAGATATCTACCTGCTCAGTCAAATTACAGCAGTGGATCCATAAGTTACATGTTTATTGGCAACTAATAGCAGTTCTGCCAGCATATAATATTCAATAGCTGTCAAGGAACCAAAGAGAAAAATCATATTGCACAGGATTAGCTGAGGGGATAACTGAGTTTTACACACTGAATACATCTCACAATTCAATATTTGTAATATTTTATTCCAAAATATAGTTAAAGTTTAATAATTAAAAGCATATGTCTTCATGTTTTCATGGTAAATATTTTCATGTTATTGGTGGCTTGGCTTAGTATCTGTGAATGTTTTTGGAAGTGTTTGTAGACTATAAAAAAGGTCACAGATGTTCTCCTTCACACACACTTGCCAACAAAATAATATAGATATTCCTAATAGAGATATTACATAAAGAGTTTATAAAGTGCTTTCCTTTGTTCTTGATATATTGCCAGGCCTAGATGTAGTTTCCAGTTACTCCATTATGTGACAGATGTATAACTGTCTTTTGCACGTTTTTTTAACATTTTTATTGAAATTTTAGATACACACTAACATAATAAAACAAATAACAACTATTTACACAAGTGTCCTTATCAGTTTTTACTATGTAGATCACTAAGAATTATTGATCCTAGGACATAGATTAATATTTCTTTATCCAATGATCAGCATATGCTGATCATAAGACAGAGATTAGTATTTCACTATCAATCATTTAAATTTTACCAAATAATTATATTTTGTGGTTATTTTGTTTATTTTACTCTTAATACAAGACATTTATTTTTGAAACCCAACAGTGATAGTATTTATAAATTATGTGAATAAAGGTGCAACCTTATTTTCTAACTTGGTGTAGTCATTTTCCTGGCTATTGTTAATAAACTCTAGGGAAGTATCAGAAAAGATTGATTTCTTCCCCAAAATGATTATAAAACTTTTCAGTCATTAACAATGTGCTGTCCATCTGCTTTGATTATGGATGTAGCGGTGGTGCAGCGGTAGCATTGTTACCTCACAGCAAGAGGTTCTCCCGTTCGATTCTTGGCTTGGGTTGGGAGTGCCTTCTGTGTGGAGTCTGCATGTCCTCCCCGCGGTCAAGTGGGCGTTCGAAATACATGCGTTGAATGCGCGTGCCTTCGCTGAAGGATAGGTGTCGGGCTGGCAACTCGACACCATAACAGTTGCCAATCATTAGCGGACCAGAGTCCCGCTGTGACGACCCCTAAAAACTGAAAGACTAACAACAACAACCTCCAACAAGAAAGAACTTCCTTTTTTATCTAAGTTAAATTACATGTGGAGTAATAAATGACTCATAGAAATTTGCAAAAACAACAAATATGAAGTACCACGGAAGAAGGCAGGAAAATAAAGTTTTAATACTAAAAAATATTTTTAGTATTAAATCTTTTTATTTTCCTGCTTTCATCCATGGTGCTTCATATTTGTTGTTTTTGCATATTCCTGGTTTACACTTCATGCGTTACCTACTTGCCTGTTGGTTTTTTTTTTTTTTTTTGCATCCATGTAAAAATTTCCAAGAGAATAATTTCCAAAATAAAGATAATTTATTACTGGAGGTTATCTAAACCATTTTTAATTTATTGTAGTTAAAGCTGAGCAGCTCATTTGGAGAGCATAATCCTAATAGTCATCTGTGCTAAAAATATAGTTCTTAATATATTTTGGATAAATACAATCTGCCTGTCTCAAAATTTGTTTCAATATTATTTAGAAAAGCAGGAAAGGGAGGGTATTCTTTTAATTACATTTAGCATTAAATCAACTTTAGACATTAAAAGTGTATATTGATTTGAACTATACGTCAGTTTTCCATTTCCAAATCTTAGTTACATATTAAATAGTCTGTGTTAAGCACTTTACCAAAGCCCTGTTTTTAAGCTTAAGATATTTTAAAAATTCAGATTCTAGATACATTCCAGTGCAAATGCAATAGAGCATAATGCAAAACACCATTCATTTTTCTAAGGGTATTTATATACAAAATTTCTACATGTTTTACTTTTTTAGGTAAGTACAATCTGTTAGATTAGTGTTTTAAACAAATATTTTGCATTATTATGAGATTTGTATGTATTATATAATAATACTTTCTTTATTTTACCAAATGGTTTCATGCAATTGTTTTTGAATTGGATGAATAATCAGAATTTAACCATAAAGTTTTTATTTTAATAACTGAAGTTATAGCATATATTTCTAAGTCAGAAAATCCTGTTCCACCATCTTTCCATTCTCTTACATGATATCCAAAAGATATTCTAGATTTGTTGTGGTGTCATAAGAACTTCACACAAATGTCAATTAATGGTTTAATTTGAGCTTTAGGAGTTAAAGAAGGTGCTTATATAATGTATAGTATATGGATAAAATAACTGTTTGATTAAAACCAACCTATCTTCTGTACAAAATAATAAATGATTCAATTTAGTTTTGATTTACTGTTGTCTAAAATCTTTTTTTTTTTTTACAATTTATTGCTGCTATTTCTTTACAACTGCATGTAAAAGTTGCCCCTAAATATATAATCTTTTCACTATCCCATTTACTATCCCATTTAAATTCACTATTAACTTTCATCGAATAAGATAATGCTTTGATAACTAATAAGATGCTAGTTTAATGTTGACTGAACTTTAGTCCAGACATAATTTCAAAATATTTTAACAATGTTTTATGTTTGGTAGTGAAAAATCAATATTGCCTATTGGCATATCATTGACAATTAATTAAATATTAGAAGTATATTGATCATTTATTTATCACATTGTTCAGGTTATATAACTGACTAGAGGATCAAAGCAAATAATAAGGGAGATAAGGGACAGCCTTGTTTCATGCCATTGCTTAACTTTGTTTATTTAAAAATAAATGGTCCAAACTTAAAATATGAGAATGAATTTTGATAAAGATTATTAATAAGAGAAATAAAGTTATTTTGAAACATGGATATTTTTTAAATTTTAGTTAAATAAGACCAAGTTACTTACTGAAATGCTTTATCTACATCCACGATAATTGGAGATATTTCTAGTTTATTGTTATTGCAGACATGAATTAAATTAATTATTATTTTGAAATTGTCCTGTACTAGTTTTCTGAAAGTTTTCACAATCTATAGAAAGAAGGTCGCCAGTATACTTGTTAAAGGGTAACAGCAGTTGTAAAAGTTGTAAAGACTTGCCACAGCTTTTGAATACTACTTACTTTACCTGGAGATAAAGACAGAATGTGCTCTTTTATAGCCAAATATTCATTGAAGACTAGTAAAAGTTTGTATCATATTTCCAGAAGGAGAAGACACCAGTGTCTTGCATCTAATCTTGCTTATTGCTAAAAGTAAGTCTGCTTGACAAGATGGTAAGAAGGAAAAAACAAGGTGTAGACTTTAAAAGTTGGTAACTTAAGCAATGTTTTGAAGGTAAAACCAATATCCCTGGAACATATAATTGTATACACCAGTTGAATTTACTCAGAGAGAAGAAAAAGTTAAACAAAGTAGCCATTTGAGAAGGTTACTGGTATAACTTCAAGCTGGAAATATTGAGTAAGCCTATGACACAAGGCAAAAAGTAGTTGACTGCTTGAGTTGTCTATTCTTTTTCAAAATAAAAGAAACAATATCATGCAGTTAACAGAGGTGACACTGTAGACCTGAAAAATAGCACTGAACTTTTAAACACATCATGAGGATGGCATACATCTTTACAGAAGTGCTTAAGATATTTTAAGCCTGAATATCTATCTCTGTCTCTATCTAAAATTGAAATAATAATGGGTCATGTAATAATTATACATAGGATATTATATGTGTGATACAAATCCGAAATCTACAATGTATATTATTATTAAATATGCATTCAATGTTCACAGAACACATAGTCACCTGCTGACATACAACTGTACTTTAATATTTATAACCAGCTCTATATGTGATGTGTTTTGGATTGTGACAACCCAATATCCAAAACTGCTAATAGGCAGGATAAAGTACTAGTGTGTCATTCACAACTGGAAGTTTTACAGTTGTCAACTGTTTTTTCTCATAGAGACTCACTGTTGGCACTTTTTTATTAAAGACTTGGCAGTGATTCACTCTTTTTTGAGAGTTTTATTTTTTCATGGTTATTTGAAGTAAGTATTCTAAGTAGATATGATTGTAATGCCACTCAAATGGGGCATTTCTCCTTGCAAAAAATTCTTTCTTTTAATTTTTTTTCTTTGACTTGAAGCTTCAGTCATTTATATTAAGCCAGTTGGAGCTTTAACCAGTAGTTACTTGGAAAACATAGAAATTTGTCAGACAAGGGTCCAGTATGTGATAAGCAAAAACTAAAACATAAAGAGTACTGACTGCATCACCCAGTTACAGTAAACAAATATTTAACTGAATATCTAAGTATACTGTATTACTAGTAGCATCTGATTTCTAAAAGGTTCTATTAGAAAATGGGCAACAAATAACAGATTCTGTTTTTTGAATATTATCACATATCTATTCTGTGCCATAGAAGATATAAAATATGTTGTTTTTTTATGATACCATAGTTTCTGTCTGTTTTACATTTTTAAATAGATATGTATTTCTTTTTTCCTTTTGAAACACAAAATAGATTTGTCAAGATAGTAAATATCTCCCCAGTTACCAGCTGACATATTTTATATATAAACAGACCCTTCTGACCAGAATTTTGCATTTTATTTACTTTTTTTCTGCATTTTGAAGCACTAGCAAATTCTTTTAAAGTCTCACTGCTTTAAATGCTTAGAGATTGCATTTTCAACAAAGTTGCCTGTGATGCATCTTTTTACAGATGTAAAATGTCCCAGCAGGCTTGTGTCAGTTGAAATACACTGAAATTATAGCAAACTTCAGATAGGTCATACATGACACTTTCACCAAGAAGCAAACAGCATCATGACATGTTTTGCATGTAGCAATTTAGATGCAAGCAAGCATCAGTGGGACTGGGTGGGAGAGAAGATTGTGCCAAAGGGATATTGTAATGAACTTCGAGCTTCATGTCCACACTTCCTTGTGCATTATTTGCTTAATGTCTAGACTGTATATAAGGCTATCGCTACAGTTTATCAGCTGAAAGACTTTTGGACATAATATACTTACTTTATAACTGAAATCCTTATTTTCTTTCACTATAAAAAACATTCTGATCCACTCCATTGGCATAAAGGGATAAAGCCCTGATATGGCCCATCCAAGTGACCCAGTTATGATTAGTTGCTCAGGTGACTGATGCAGCAGTAGGGAAGCATGGGCACTCCCTTGCAGAGGGGATGGAGGTGACATGGGCATCTCCTACATCAGACCTATGGTGGAGGCTGGGGACATCATATTTTAAGGAGGCATATTCCAATGAGAAAGCAGAAGGTGGATATGGATGTACTGCTGCTGAGGTAGGGAAATACAACACAATATCCTCATTGCACATTTGCCTCCCAGAAGTTATGAACACCAAAAGGGAGGTAGCAAATGGCTAGGCCATATGAAAACATCCCCTGGCTGACTGAATGACAGCACTGACCTTCAGGATGCTCTTAAGATCCACACTGGTTCTGGTAAAAATCAGTGATAAACTGAGGTGAATTTAAGTAACCGGTAGAGCCAACAATGGATGTGAGGCTCTGGAACAGCCATCCAGATGAAGGAAGGAGACCCCCCCCCCCCAAAAAAAAAAAAGCTGTTAACAACATTCTCATACAGGCTTCAACACAGACTTTGGAGAAGACCTTAATTTATCTTATGCATGCAAAATTCTGGATGCAAATTACATTTGTCATCTGTTGTGTCAGACAGCAGGTTTTGGTGGTTGTATTTTGTATCAGAAGCAGAATATCTGTGAAAAGAAATTAAAAGCAGTTGTGCTAGGTTTAAATTTATACACATGCATCAGATATGGACCCTTTTATAAAGTTTATTAGCTCTGCTTTCAGTTTTTGTTTACTTCACAGCTGCCCTGTACTTGCCTGATGTATTATGCAATGCCATTCTAAGTCGTGATCAGCACATGACAGATGCCCTCGGGTCATGCTGGCTTGGTAAAGCATGTGATGTGCATATGCAGTTTTACTAGGAATACATTACAGGCTGTCTCAGGGCAACCACCTGTGAACCTTAAAGCATGAATGAGTAATCAGAGTACAAATGGTAATCCCAAGAAAGGATTCCAAACTATGTGCAAAAGAAAAAATGTAAACTCAAAAGAAAATGCAATTCTCACTTTCACATTTCCTTCCCAAGACTAGTATATACATTATGATATAGTTAGTGCAAAGTTTAACGGGGAAACTGCCTTATCTTTTCACCAGGTATCACTTTAGATTTTTTTGAGTTTCAGTGTGCTTTATATGTTGCATGCTCAACCTCTGATGTTGCAAAATCTAGTATTTATATGCTGAGTCATAGATGAACATGTTTTGTAAGATTTGATGACACAGTCGCTAAATATGCATAAAGTTAATTGCCCAACAATGAGAGACACGCCAAGGAAAAGACTAAACTACTTAATAATAAATGTGACTGGCATGATCTCTGAGAGTTTTAAAGCTACAGTTGTAAAAGAGTGTTGATTTAAAAGCAACTGGACTAATCAAAGACATTTGTAATGGTCGGAAAAAAGCAATCAGGCTTAGGAACATTCAGAAACTCAGATCCATGGGTGAGATGGGACCAAAAATGATAACAGGGTCAGAAAGGTCTAGACCAAGACAGAGAAAGGATAACAAAGATAGTCTAGCAGCTGTAGTGTGTGGTGCAGGCAATGGTGTATTACATAGTGTGTGTGGTGAAGGCAATGGTGTAATACATAGTATGTGTGGTGCAGGCAATGGTGTAATATATAGTGTGTGTGGTGCAGGCAATGGTGTAATACATAGTGCGTGTGATGCAGGCAATGGTGTAATACATAGTGTGTGTGGTGCAGGCAATGGTGTAATACACTTTAGAGCTGGCGCCCAGAGAGTTATTTTAAACTGATTGAAAAGTAGTTTGAATCATGACAGCTGTAACAAGGAAATTAGCTCATGTATTGTTTTACACTAATAAAGCATCTTGCTGTATACACAAATGGTTCATTTAAATAAATGTTACCATTCTTTACTGACACTGTAAAATATGTTAAAACAACAAAGAGTACTCATGACCTGTAAGTTTGCTGTGTTAAATTGCCATACTAGTTTAAATACCATTTACACATACAAGAAAGGATGCAGGCAGATTTGGTGCAGTATTTAAAAGAAGCAAAAATACAAAGTTGTGACATGAACCAGAAATCTTTGCTCATACCTCTAGTTGATAATTGATTTGCAACTGCTATGCAGCTTTCATGATGAATGTCATCATACCTTCAAAATGCTGCTATTTTGTTTCTGACAATCACTTGCATAGCTCTCCCCAGTTACCTTTGTATCTATTCATTCCTGTGCCCTACTAGTGCAACAACCCACATCATCCTGTTGGGAGAGTCTGTCCTTTTGGCAGGGTAGAATCATAATTTTGATGAGAAATTTTGTTTCTAGATTGTGGGAGGTAAGGTCTGAGCATGTGGTTGTCTGGCACTGACAACTAGTGAAGATTTTTTCATTTCCTACTGTCTTAGCTGATCTGCACGCACATATATTTAATGCAATCAATGCCAGACTGCTTTGGTACCTCCTTACTTCATAAACATTTTACACATGCTACCTACATTGTCCTGCCACCAGAACTGTATGCCCCAGGCTAGTGTCTGATTTTCACCACTAAATAATTTTCCAAAGGTAGGAGAACCAACTATTGGACCCTTACTGCTATCTCTCCCAGCCACCATTTTAGTTGTCAGGAATGCTCTTCAGTGCCTCCCCACCCGAATCACATTTAAAGATGAAAATCATACTTTGATAATACTTATGGGGAACCTCCTGAATCCATTATTTTCATTGGTAATAACTGGATAGACATGATCAGTATTTTAACAAGTTTCTCATGCCCTTAATACTTATGCTGCCTTCCTTTAATTAAAGATACGAAGGACCAACTTAGTTTAAAGAAAAATATATGGCTCCGTGACACAGAGGGGTGAAAACCCTCACTGAGGCAGTGATGATCTGGTACTGATTAGAGACTAGGATAATAGAAGAGCTGACCAGGAAAGGTGGAACTGAGGGACTAATGTCAATTTGACTACCCTGTGGGAAGACATGAGGCTTGGTCTGGTGCAGTAGTGATGTTTCATAAAGAGCAGGTATTAAATTAAAGGACAGCTTAGACCAAGATATTTGCTCTGGCCTGGTAAGCAGCATTTAGTGCTACAGTTAGGTTTGGCATATGTGTGGAACTGCACATACTTTACTGCACTAATATTTAACCCTGCTTTGGCAAAGCCATGCAAAGCCACCCAGGAGAGGGGATTAGAGATAAAATAGAATATTTCCTGATCCCTATAGGATGACATTAGCAAACTCCAGTCTTTATTCTCTTTCTTTGTATCCTCAAGTGATAAGAAGTAGGATAGACTGAATAAGCCAGTAAGGGATGGGGATCTCAATGGTCATAGGCTAGAGCCCCCCCCCCCCCAAAAAAAAAGTCTAACTTGAAAATAAAGTATCATTTAAGTGTGTCTGAGTTTGTAGTAAAGTTTTTGGTGCCCTTCCCTGAAAAACCATCACATCCATATTCTCATTGTCTGTTCATTCGTTCTTCTGACCCCTGGCATCACCGGGCACCAGAAAATGATGGCAAGATTTGCAGAGGGGTATTTTTGCATGGATCATCCAGCAAGGCTTAGGAGATTTTCTGTGTGCTCCTGACACCTTCCTCTGTTGGCCAAAACGTTTGGTGAAGTGCATGCTCTGCCAGACCAAGTGTAAGTAGATGCTTTCAAACTCTTGCAATGTGTAGTTAGAGTTTAAGTATAGTCTTTAATAAGATGTTACACCCTTAGCCGAAAGTTGCAGAAGCTGCAGCTGGTCTACCTTTAAATGAACCTTCTGTGACAAAACTTTGCTCAATCTCTTCCCCTAGAAGAAGAGAGCTGGTATCATCTGTCCACTCCCATCCCTCAGCACCTGGACTGCTAACTGAATGCGGGTCATCTGGAACATGATCATACCTCCATTTTGAAGTTGCATATCAACGTTGATATTAAATTTGTGACAGTATTAACCCTGTGGTTTGCAACACTTAACTATGTATTCTTTTTGTTTACAGTGCTTTGTATGTACACTTTTTCTAACTTTTGTAAAGTTCCCCCTTCTGTTACCTTATTATGTAACAACGTTCTAGTTGAAAATGGGCCATTGGTCCAGTCTGCATATCTTAAATTACAAAAAAATAATGTATATTTGTTGCAGGTAATATTTGTTAGATACATTGTATCATACAACCAGACCACTGGTGAAGGTATCCTCATCTTAATCTTCCAGACTTACCACTGCTTGTTTTCCCCTGAGTTTTTTTTTCTGAGACTCTTGCCAACAAACCCATTTACTGGCCTGCTGCAGATAAAGAGCTACCTTGCTTGCTTGTGTGTGTGTGTGTGTGTGTGTGTGTGTGTGTGTGTGTGTGTGTGTGTGTGTGTGTGTGTGTGTGTGTGTGTGTGTGACAGCAAGGTGCAGAAAGGTGCAGAACTGATTTCAGTCTTGGTTCACAACCCATATATATGCCTCCTGTACACTCTTCATGGTTCTTACTTAATTTGTGTAGTCATTGGACACATCCCATTGGAAACTTTTCCTTTGATATTAATTGTTAGGCTTATAAGGAGTGCTCTGCTCAGGCAAAACATCCTCACCCAGTATTTCCCAAACCTTGCCTACTGGTCCAATGCAGCTGTCCTTTTAATATCTTTGGAGTGTTGATGCGTTTCACTTCTGCCCTCTCTGTTGCATAGCAATAGTAAACACTGCACATTATGTTCTCAAAACATACTGCCCTTACTGTGTCTCTGGATCTGTCTGTATTCTACAGTTATGTAGCCATATAAAACACACAGTGTTAAAAATAAAAGATGTTTGCTTTGTTAACAATCACCTTTTCTATTTTCTTCATTCACCTTCCAAGTATGTTTCAATGTACTGCACATTTACAGATTGTCTCCTGTTATCACTGAAGGTGTGGCCCACTCCACATTCCTCCTACCCCAAAGTCCCTTGCCACCAGTCTTCTCAAACATATAGGTTGCAGTCCACATTCCCATCCAAAGATGAAGTCACCATCCCTTAGTCCATGCAAACCCTCAAGCATTATTAAGCCATCCTAACTTGCTTTACCTCAGTAAGAATACCAGCCTGTTTTAGTCACAACTCTCAAATTCAATTTACTTAAGATCCCTGCAAAAATCCCCCTGTCATACCCAATCCATGCAACATCCACTGCTATTTTATCTTTATTTAAACAGTTATTTTCAACTACCAGTCAACTTTAAAAAACAGTCATCAGAATATTTTTATCTTCTTTATTAGGACTCAGACCACTAACTCAGTCCACCCACAATTCTGCTCCACTCTTCACTAATCTCACTTTAATACCTTAGCCTCTAGAACCCTTGCCATTCCCAGTCCATCAACAGTCTTTGGTCCTGTCATCACCTTACACATCAGTCACCTAACCTCCACTAGTCCCTTACATATCCCAGAATACTTCATCATTCTCAAGTTTACCAAACCCCATCCAGGATACTTTCCCAAATACCTCTGTAAATTCACACCTATAATCTTTATACTACTACTAATACATGGCAATACCAAAATAAATCCTTGACCACTACACTTCAACAATTAATTCCTTCAACTTTTCCTTTATTCAGTGCATACAGCATTGCAATCACTTTAGATGAAATGAATGCCACCAACTTCACACACTCTCCAAACCTTATTGCCTTCTCCAAATATTAGCTAAAAGCAATGCACCGCATCTTCAGCATGTACCACCCTTCTACAACTATGTCTATGATACCAAACCTGGTAACAGGCTGGGAAGGGGCTGCTATTGCAATATAAAAGACATCTCAACTCTAAAATAATATTTCAAGTCAGTGCATCCTTAGGATCATACTACAGCTGGCTATTTGTTCAGTTTCCCAGAAAGGGGTAAAACTATTCATTCTACCTATATCCTATCTCCCTACACTCTTCTCCCTGTGCAATCATCTCAGGCATTCCAAAGAGTAACAATATACTTGTACTAATGGACTTTAACTTACATTTCCTAAGTCTCCATTCTAGTGACATGGCTGAATTACTAGCTAATTATCACCTTATCCACCTAATTACAAAGCCAGTATGACCCAACATATTCCTACACAGACACTCGCTGCTTGATCTTTTGATTACCAACTGCCCATCAATGATTGCCTCTATAAACATTCTTCCACATACCTTTAGTGACCACTGTCCCATCAGCTTCAAAATCTGCAACAAATCTCTCAAACCCTTCTTTACAATTAAAAACAAATCAGGCTAAATGCAGCTGCCAATACTTACAAACTTAAATTATAACCATTGACTATGGATTGGACCCTTGTACTCCCCTCTGAGAACCATAAAGCTGCTGCCAAAACCATCACTCAAAATACTACTCATTCTCCAAGAGAAAGTATGTCTCTCTACTGAAAGACTACTTAAACAGATTACAAATTACTGAATGTCTAAAGATCTTCAACAACTTCTTCAGTAAATGAAAGATTCCTGGCAAAAATGGAACCCCATCCCAGACAATCATGAGTGTGTCATCACTGTAATAAATCTTTAAAACAAGCCATATACAAAAACCATCTATCAACAAAAATAAATAAACCGCTCTCCTTTCTAAGGAACCCAAAACATTTTTCCAATGAAGTTAACCTCCTAACAGGACAAAAAATCTCATAAAACATCCCCTCCCCTAATACTATCCATGGTTCTCAAAGCCAACTCTCACCCCAACTTCCTAGGAGAATTTATCACTCTGCCTCAGTTGTCACCCATCCCTTCTGCTCTGTCAGGAGACAACCCCCCCCCCCCCCCCGTCAGGACACACAACCTACCCACTTCACTCGTGCCTTCAAAACAATCAACCTAGAGACAGAAATATTGAACCCATCCTTAGCCATATTCTCCAAGATGTCCCCACAGAGGTAGAAAACCTTAATCCCTGGTTCACTCTCCTTTGTAAGAGATGTCCTTTCTAGCTTTTACTTCAGCTCTTTAATCTTTGCCTAGCCAAAAATATTCTGCCTCACATCTGTGAAATTGCCCTAAGCAAATCACTTCCAAAACAAATAAACCCTGACAATGCCACATATTTCTAGCATAGTCCCATTTTACCTACTCCTCAAAAAATTCTCCTACTGTCAGGATAATTCCAAAACTGCCACCCACTTTCCCTCAAACAACATTGATTTTGGACAGGTTGCAGTGTTATTACTATACTTTGGACTCTCACGAGTGACATCTTAATGGAAATTGATACAGGTAAGATTACTGGATCCTTCTTTGTAGATTTTTACAAAGCTTTGACTTTGTAGACCGTAACGTCCTTTTACACAACAGGTTAGACACAGGCATTAGCCCATTCAAAGACTTTGCATCTGACAGATTCTTCATGTATTTCTCTGATCAGGCCCAACTACTTAAAGAATTTCACAATGCTCTGTACTTTCTTCTCTGCTTTTTTTTATCTTTATTAACAAATTAGCATATGACCTTCTTCTGGGCAAGGAAATATTCCTATTTCCTCTTAAAACTCACAATAACATCTACCCAGTAATGGAGTATTTTTATCTCATCTTGAATATTGCCTTCCCAGCTTATCTGAAGCTTTATCTCATCTTGAATATTGCCTTCCCAGCTTATCTGAAGCTTCCTGCCAAAACAAGCCCAAATTACTCATAATTACAAATAAAATATGTTGATTCATTATTCACTTTCTCACTCAGGAACACCACCCTTACAATATCAGTAAAGGAATATGGCTACTAGCAAAACAAAGGGTAGACCTCCTGTTGGGCTCACTTCTTTTCAAACCTATCACTTCTTTTCAAACTTATCTACCTAGAAATATACTCTACTCTTGCAGCAAAACTCAAGACAAAAACCTCCTCCTCTAACCTAAGTACTCATTTCACCCAGGTCTTACTCTATAACTTCCTAGAAACAGGCTACATCGCACCAACCAAGCATTCTTAATTCTTGCCCTTAAACTCTGGAAATATCTCCCTGTTTATATAAAACACCACTCCATCTACTGTAAATCTGGACCACATTTTAAAAGATGTCACCTCAAAAAAGCTAAGTGTAAAATAAATAAACTCTCCTGTTCGCTAAAGAGCTTTAAAAGGCAAAACATAGTACAATAAAGAAAAAAACAAAACAAAAGCTCAACATTCAAAGTTTAGTAAAACTCAATTAAATAACAAAAATAAAGGTAAAGCTTTCAAGGCTATGGCTCCTTTTCAATGCATAACTGTTGTAAAATCATCTACTCTTTTTAAATAATATACCAGCCAATCAAAACATAAATCAGTCATATGACTCTAGTTTAATAAACTTGATAAAATAATCAAATAAAACACATATACATAGTCATTCACCTACATATATAAAATCTTTATATAAATATAAAACAAATAGATTTAATTAAATTAAAACAGCCCAGATGTATATAAAATTGCAGTACATCACACCTACATTTTAATACGGGTGTAATGCTGTTTGTATTATTCAGGCCATGTGGTTTATCTGATCTAAAATGATTTATCCATTTATATTCTGCTGTTTCAGCTTTAGTCACTATATCACCACCTCGCACATGACAGAATATTCTCTGTAGTATTCTAAACTTGAACTTATGTTGTTTATATTTACTTGCTGTCTGTTTGTACAATGCATTAGTTTCTACATTTCTACAAATATCAGATAGATGTGCTCCTCTCCTCTCTTTCAATTTTATATTTGTTTTCCTTATATAGAAACTTTCACATTGTACACAATTTGCATCATTAGAACAAGTGCCTGAAGCTGGAATTACAAAAACTTTCTTAGAGATCAGATATATAAAATAAATACCAGTATTGATTTCATTACAAAAACTACAGTTATGACAAGGAATGGTCCCATTCTTTTTAAATCTACTGCAAAATGTCTGAAAACGTCTTCAGTCTTTGTAACATAAATACTGTTTGAGATGTTTCTCTTTCTTATATATAAATTTCGGTTTGTCACCAACAATGTTACTCATTTCAGGGTTGGACTGTAGTATAGCCCAGTTCTTCTAAATAATACTCTTAATCATATTAGTGTGCCTATTATATTTAGTTAAATAGCCCAGAGCATAATCAGCTTTATCCCGCACCTTAGCATCATTGTTATTAGCATGTAGGTAAAGCTCAACTAAGTCTTTCTTCTCATTAATCATTAATTCTCTTGTGTTCTCAATAAGCTCATTTGTATAGCCTCTGCTTAAAAAAATCTTTAGCCATACTATTTACTTCCTCAATAAAATTTTTGTTCCTTGTTTTAAGTCTACTGGCTCTCATAAACTGACTTTTCACAGCCACCCATATACATGTCTGGGTTGCATACCATTGAAGTGGACATACCGGATGGCTTGAGCATCCTTCTTATGGATCTTAGTGTCAAACTTAGTATCATTACACATTATAACAACATAAAAAATGAATATGTCCGTAGGAAGAGTTAACATCAAATGTTAAAAATGTTGTATTTGACTGCAAAAAATTAACAAAGATGTCAAGACTACTTAGACTTCCCTTCCATAACAAAAATACATCATCAACAAATCACTTAAAACATAAGATTGTCATCATTAAAAGTTCCATCAGTATTAAAGATAAAATTTTCTTCCCATCTAGCCAACACTAGGTTGACATACATGTTAGCCACTAGGGTGCCCATGGCTACCCTAACCGTTGATGGAAAAACTGATTATTGAAAATAAATACATTATTAGTCAACACCGTATCAAGCATCAAACAGAGCATTTCGATCTTTGAATGTGAATAGTCACTATGGATATGCAGGAATTCTCCAATGGATTCTAAGCCATAATCATTAGGTATCACCGTAAATAATGATTTTATGTCCATAGTGACCATTAACATATTTTCATTACTATTGACATCAGACCATTCTCTTAAATTACCTAAAAATCATTAGTGTATTTGATATAACTTTTACTATACTGCAATAAAGGTGCAAGATGTCTTTTTAAGTATTTTGAAAGGGCTGTAGTGACCCACTTGCTTCCAGAGACTATAGGTTTTATCGGACGGGTACGCAAGTTTTTATGGATCTTAGGGAGACCATAGATTGCTGGGATCACTGGATTAGCAGAGTAAATATAATTATATAGCTCAGGTGCAATTGAGCCTTCCATCAGCAATTCATCAAAAAAGATTTAACATTACTAATAACATTAGTTACAAAAGCTTTATAAATCTTTACAAAGGTATCCAACTTCTAACAAAAATTCATACATCCAATTATTGTACTGTTCAGTATCCATAATAACAATCTTCTCACCTTTGTCCACTTGTTTTATAATTATACTTTCATTTTGAGACAGTTTATACAGTGCTTCATGTTCCTTCATGTCTAAATTATATTTACAAGCAGCATTACGTTTAAAAAACATCTCATAGATTTCCTGTTCACACATAGCATGAAACGTTTTGACTGTTGGTGTATTTACTGGTACAAAGGTGGTAGATCTCTTTAAAGAGCTATTATCAAAATCAGACTTATTCTTATATAGCATTTTTAAATCAATATTTCAAGTAAAGAGTTTTATCTCTGTAAACAATTCACTTAAATCTCCATCATGTGAGAGTATAAAAGAAAGCCCTTTACTCAGCAGCCATATTTCAGAGTCACTCCAAATACATCTAGACAAGTTGACAGCAGTAGAACTAATATACACTAAGTCTTCTGTTGTTTCTTGCTCCTTGTAATTTCTCCTAACTTGATCCAAATGGCTCATTTGGACATTTCTCTCTCTCCAGGCTTCTTGCGACTCCTGCTCCGTCCTCTTGAATGTTGCCTGATTTGGATTGGAAATTGAAACTGAAATCGGGATTTGGTTAAAATAGCATTATCATTACTAGTTGTTTCACTTCTGTGATTAATAGCAGCTTCATTTATAGCCACCCAGTCAAAAGCACTATCAGTTTCATAACTTACAACATTCACCAAAACCTTAGAACTATTGTGTTGATTAGATAAATAGCATTAAATCAATATTAAAAGCTAGGCATGATGTACTGTAATTTTATATACATCTGGGCTGTTTTAATTTAATCAAAACTATTTGTTTTATTTTTATATAAAATTTATATAAAGTTTTTATATATGTATATGAATAATTGACTATGTATATGTGTTTTATTGGATACACTAGACAATTTTGACGTACTGAAATGTCGAAATTCAGTACATCGAAACCAAATAGTGGAAAGTGCAGTTAACCGAAACTACACTATGCCGAATCTGCAAATGTTGAATCCGCTGCTATCGTGGTGTCGCGCTCGTGACATGTGGTGCGGTTTGTGGATTTATCTGGAGTTTCAGGTAAGTGTTGTGTGTTTGAGGATATTGGGTAGGGATTTTAGTGTGTGTGTGAGTGTGTGCAGTGGTGTTTTTGTGTGGTTGTGTGTTTAGTGCTAACTCAGAGCTAGAATATATAAGTAGGGGGGTGTGGGGGTGCAGGTGGGCCTCCCCCTGCTTATAGGTAGGTTAGGTGTGTTTGTGTGTGTTATGTTTCTTTAGTTAGGTAGGTGTATGTGATTATGTTCTGGTTTTTGTGTGTGTGTGTGAATGGTCGCGATTGTATTATTTGTGATTGTGGGTTTTCATGTATGTGGGTTTTTGACTATTCAGTCTCGAAATACTGAAATTTGGCATTTCAGTATTTCAAGATTGTATAGCGAATCCATTTTATTGGATTATTTTATGAAGTTTATTAGACTGGAGTTATATGACTGATTTTTGTTTTGATTGGCTGATATTATTTAAAAGGAGTAGATGGTTTTACAACTGTTATGCACTGAAAAAGAGCCATAGACTTGAAAACTTTGCCTTTATTTTTATTTGTGTTTTATTAAGCTTTGAAAGTTGAGCTTTTGTTTTTTTTTTTTTCTTTATTAAAAGCTAAGTGTAAATGCTTTCAGGCTCATCGCTGCACCTCATTAAACCTTCACCTCCTCCCATTCCTTTGATATGCTCATCTTTCTCTTCCTCTTTTCAGGAAAGTACTGCACATTGGCTTTTATTCTCAGTTGTAAATAGTATGTATATTGTTTCTAAAATCTTTTATTTTTTACTGTCACAGTGACCTAAATGTTTTTTTTGTGTGATTATAAAACCGATTGGCTTCAACTCTTGTCTGTAACTGCCATATAAAGAGAATATAATGAAGGTGTCTCAGAATTGTTTTCTCCCTTCCACCTATGTACACAATTATTTTTATGACTGTATATGCCAGAAATTGGTCCATTATAATCACTGTACTATCTCAGTGAACAAACTTAAAAAAGATAAAATAAATTAAGCAAGCAATAATGCCCAACAGGATGGAAATTACAGATAAATAACAGACCACCTTGGGATGTTGTACAGTCTAACACTATTATTTCTTTGTAATGCACACCCTGGAGGGAATTATTGGACTTATAAAATAAGCTATATGTTAAGCCAGTTTGTATTTGTCCTCTACCTAATAGCTCAAAAATAGTGCCAAAGATGTAGTATACATAATTATTTTTAAATACAAAATATTTCACACACACAGAGGCACGTACATATATACAAACACAAACAGATACAGAACCAAATGACACAAACTCTCTCACATTTGCACATCAGTGTGAAATGTTTTTGACTATATCCATCTCAAGCATCTAATTGTGATCACATGATTAAGTTTTATTTTAGCTATTAGTGTCAGACACACACACACACACACACACACACACACTCACACACTCACACACAAACACACACACACACACACACACACACACACACACACACACACACACACACACACACACACTTGCAACTACTGCTGCTATAGTTACTAGCATTAGCTTTGCTGTCTTATTTATTTAGTTAGTTACTTTTGCTTGCTAACTGCTGCTTTTTAGGAGATGCAGAAGGGAAATTGTGGCTAATGTCACACTGATTTCATACTGGAATAGGCACGCTTGTTTATTTTCTGGACTCTTTCTCTACATTGGTCCATCCCTTTGTGAAACTGAATGTCCACTGTGGACTATTGATTCTCTAAGCCCATTTCCTAAATTAAATTACATTCAATTAAATTAAATCCCTCTATGACACAAAGCCATCATTTAATTGCCATTTCTGGCTATATTTTGAAACTGAATTTGGTTAACATCTATTTTAAGCTTTTCAAAAAACAGGTCAAACTTTTATTTTTAAAAAGTATACAAATCATGAATGACTCATAACAATTTAGGAAAAGTCCTAAAATACCCCAGGAAGATTATTTTGGTTTTAGAGACATTCATGCAGATATGTGAACGAAAAATATCTCAACACATACATAAGTTTAAACATCATTTTTATGATCTAAGTAAAGAAGAGAAATTGGCTTTACAGATTTTAAAGGAAGAGAAAAATATGGTTATTAGACAGGCAGATAAAGGTGGTAGGATTGTTTTATTAAACAAACAAGATTATAATGAAAGAATGTTACAGAGGCTAAGATATGAAGCAATGTACACTGCTATTAATAGGCTACAGGTTATGAAAATGGTTCACAGCATTAAAACAAAGCTGTTTGAGCTTCTGCGACTAAATAGCATTACAAAAGATCTTTTTGACTATTTTAGTACTGAACTTCCCACCATACCAATTATCAGTGGTCTCCCAAGATGCAGAAGGACCAAAATAGTCCTCTGATGTGCCCCATCATATCAGAGAATGGATGGGCAACAGAACCCTTGTCAATATATGTGTAATACCAGCTGAAGAAAATTGTTGAACAAACTTCCACTATTATCAAGGATACTGGACACTTGTTGAGTATGCTCTCTGACTTCTTGAATTCAATGGACATTAGAGAAAATCACCTAATGGTCACTTAAGACATCTACAGTCTTTTCATCATTATACCAAATGACTGTGGTGTCACTTCAATCAAACAGTTTTTAGAACTTAACAGCGATTTTGATTCCATCAAAACAGAGCTCATATGTGCTCTACTGGATCTCATTTTACATAATAATATATTCATCTTTGAAAAGGGCATTTATTGGCAGAGATGGGGTGCAGCCATGGGCACACCAGCCAACAGATATGCCAATTTGGTATTAGCTGATTGGGAGACATCCATGGTATTGAGTGACAACAATCCTTTTAGATCAGCTGTTAAGTTCTATAAAAGTGTTGTGGATGGTATATATATATATATATATATATATATATATATATATATTTATATATATATATATATATATGACATATGACTACTACTACTACACTACTACTATGTTCATATTTAGAAACAACCATAGACTTTGTAAGGTGCACTATGCATTGCTCTGACTTGGACATTAAATACTTACATGTGAATCTCTTTATGGATGGGAAAGGTAATGTTTGTACTGGACTTTACAGGAAAGATGGTAGGAAAAATAATCTTTTGCACAGACAGAGCATGCAACCACAATGTGTTTTCTCCAGTGTGATAAAGAATCAGATCTATAGATTTTCTAGACTCTGCATTGCTGATCAAAACATTTTTTAAGGCGAAGGACATTCTGGGCTTGGAATTTCAAGACAGAGGCTACAAACAACAGGAAATAGAGAAAGAGATGGCCAATACAAATGTGATATGGGAAACTAAAGCAAGACCATACTTTAGACATAAAAGAAACATCTTGACCTCATCAAATAATATAGAGGAGACTGATACTACTAAGCTGATCGTACCCCATTCAGAAAAATATACTTACTCTCACCTATACCAGTGACGTTATGCATATATGCAATATCATTAGGAATTACTGGAAGACATTGTTACTCGATCCAACCATTAAAGGTATTGTTGGCAATGAACCCTCATTTTGTTTTAATAGAAATAAGAATCTTAAACAGCTGCATGGTTATACAAATAATGCCATGGACAAGGTTTATTCAGATAGAACTGGCACATTCCCATGCAGATCCTGTTCAAATTGTAGATATAGATGTAGATATAGCTCAATGGAAAATGAGTCGATTCATCCAGTTCCTGGAAAATAGTACAGATATCATGAGTATGCGGATTGCAAGACATAGCATCCGATATACATAGTGACATGTGTCACTTGTTAAAGTTTTTACTTGGGTAAAACTGACAGATGTTTAAAAGAACTTATCTCCAAGCATATTAGTGTTATTCAGCTAGGAGATATGAAGAGTCCATTATGTAAACATATTTCTGAAAATTCAGGACACTCATTTTTGTTTATAGTCTTGCAAGTAGTAAAAGAAAATGGTCAAGTTGAAGATTTTGCAACACAAACTGAGCAGCATGAAATGAGATGGATAGAGAATTACAGGCATACAGGACACCTGGTCTCAATGCCACTCTACCTCTTAAACCTGCCTTTAAGGGGCATAGAAAGCTATGATTTGATGTAATATAGGCAGTGCCTGACTGGAGATATTTGATTTACTTTCTGAATATACTTTTTATATTTTCATAACTCACTCAGAATCGCAAAGCTTTTCTAGAAGAAGAGTGTATAATGCTAACATTTTGTTAAAAGTTTAGGCTATTTATATTTATTGTTTTCATTTTTGAATTTGTGTCTAGTATAACTTAATTCTGCTATAGCTGAACACTCTGCGATTAGCTGGATAAAAGAATTATAATCTTATTGGATATTTGATCACAATGTGAACCTGTCTGCACTGAAGAGGTGTAGATTTGTGCGGAAGACACTGATTGGATAAATAAAAGGCAGTGTCTGAACAGGGTTGCCAGACGTCCCTATTTGGGCGGGACTGTCCCGAGATCAGCAGCCTGATCCCGAGTCCCGCCCTGCTGGTTTAAATCCGGGCCAGCCTCCGCTTTGTTTGTTTTTTTTTTTTGATTGGTCCGTATACCTGGCATACGGGCCAATCAAAAATCGCTAAACACGGAGCTTCTTGTGTTCCGCATTAAACACAAGTAGCTCCGTGTTTAGCTATATTTGATTGGCCCGTATGCCGGTATACGGGCCAATCAAAAATCGCTAAACACGGAGCTTCTTGTGTTCCGCATTAAACACAAGTAGCTCCGTGTTTAGCGATTTTTGATTGGCCCATATGCCGGGTATACGGGAAGCTCCATGCTTAGTGCAGGTTCTTTAATGCTTTAATGTGGACTTCTGTTTCGCATTAAAGACCTTTTTTTTTTTTTTTTTGGCCTTTACTTGCCGTGAGATACCTTTTTTTCTTTTGTCCTTACCTGGCTGGTAGGAAATCTGGCAACCCTGTGTCTGAAGGACATATTTGATTTGCTAGATCCTAACTATAAATGACTTGCTTTACCTTGTAATGACAGATCTGAAGAAAGACTTATCTTGCCATTTTAATTTTCTTATTTTTATTTTTTTACTTTTTATTAAAGAAGTGTTTAATGATAGCCTGGGGGTCAACTTGGGTTTGTGTTTTTCTTTTATATCTATCTATCTATAAATAAATGAACACAAACTGTGCCCTTTACTGTACGGCACCATAGGCGGTTGCCTAGTTCGCCTATGCCTAAGGCCAGCCGTGTCTATCTATAAATATATATATATATATATATATATATATATATATATATATATATATATAAACACACACACACACATACACAACATAATACATATCAGCAAGATGCTAAAAGAAAGTAGTAATCTCATTAAAGATATATATTTTTGTTTATTTTGTTTTTAGGGGGTGAAATATAGAGGACTCGGACTTCCAAGTTACCATAAATTTGCCCAAGCATCTTAGTGTCAATGGCTCAACAGGTAGCACATTTGTCTTTGGTGCTGAAAGATCAGAAGGCTGTGGGTTTTACTCCAATCCCAGGTATTTAGATTAATTTTCAATTTCTGATGCTAAAATGTAGTATTCTCTGAATGAGGCATTATACCAAGGTCCCATTTGTCTGAAATATTGTTAGCTCACATGGATGCCAAAGGTCTTGCGGTACTTACTGAAAAGAGTAGAGGATTCTACCACCTCAGGTCTCTTCTGAAAAAAAGCCACTAGCTTAGTGGGACTAACCCAGTCAACAAAGGTAAATATATGAATAAATACTTCAAAAGAATGTGTCAGATTAGATATTAACTGTCTTTACTAAGTTACTGAATGTGCTTTGCACAAATATTTACTTGAGTTACTGTGAGGGCTACTACCAGGCTTTGGTGCACTACAGTTTGGTGCTAAAATAAAATATAACTTACAAAATCTTGCTTTCTTTTGTCACAAGATGAACTGTTCATTGCAAAAGTGAACTATTTTGTTCTGTAATAGAAGAACAGATTACAGGAAACTGTACCTAGACACAAACTACAAAGCAGCCATTAGATATTATAGTCTTATCTCTGGCTCTGATGCCCATTTTCGCATTATGTTTCATAGGCAGACTTCATGCCACTGTGTTATCACAATGAGATAAATCACCTTTTCTATTCAATCTGAGGAATGAGGATGGCTCTCAACATGGTTAGCAAGAACTCCTGCCTTACATACAGTGTGTTGTTCAGTTGCTAGAACTCAGAATATACCCTGCTGAATTGCATTACAAGAAGACTGGGTGTGTGTGTTGAGGGGGGAGGGGTGTAAAGGTGAAGGGAACTAAAAAATTCCACTTCACAATAAAAGGTTTGCCATTTGAAGAGTTTCAGTTGTGAGGATGGGGGAAGGTGTGTTAGTAATAAGGGTTGAAATCCTTTCACATTTGTCTTTACGTATTTTATTTTGGACAGTTTCTCTCACACCTTTCATGGACAAAGTTAGTACATTCTGCCAAAATATAGTTATTTTATGAGGTGTTAGTTTGTGTGAAAGGTACTGAAGCATTGCCCAGAAAAATTAAGTGGTGCATATTTTATTTTCACACATTTTCTGTCACTTGCTCCTATTCATTGGAACTGTATCCTCTTATGATGTCTTGTGGGAGTATCTGTGAGTAACTGAATTCTTCCCAGAAACAAAAAAATAAGAATTGTTTCTCTTACCTTCAGATAGCTTCTGTCACCTTTTTGTACTTAAAGAAAGGGGTACCCTTCAGGTGTTATTCTAGTAGAATAGTCTGTGTCTGAAAAGGGATGGTATACTCAAAATAAAAGGAAGGGCCTCTCAGAAAATGTTATGGGGCAGTTTGTACATTAGGTGAGCTGAAATAAGAAAAGTTATGCCCATATTGCCTTCAAATACCATATGTCACTTTGTTAAAATTATTTATTTACTTTTATTTTATTCATTTAATATTTGTTTATCAGGAAAGTCCGTCTTGGAACAAAGCCAATTTTCAGCAGAGGCCTGGGAAGAAAAATCAATGGAGTGTCCTGGTGAAAAGTATTTATTAGATAAGACAATAAGTGAAAAGGTAAAGGCCCCAAGCCAAAAAATAAGTAGTACGTTTCTGATTTCCTGACAGATTTTGTCTTTTTTTTCAGTCAAAAGGAGAGGCACCTTGATAGAAAGTAAATATTCTGTGAGAGCAATCTCTGCAAGATAAACTATTAAAAAGAAACAGGTGGTGCATATTTATTTGCATTGTACGTTACCTGCTGACAATCAGTGGAAGACCATTCTGCCAGAAAGAGATTATTGTGAGGGACAGTTCATGCATGAAAGGAAATCAAGCACTTGTAGGAAAAAGGAAGCAGTACATGTTTTATTTTCAGGCATTTTCTGTTACTTGTTTGCAGTCAGTAATATGGCATCCTGTCAGGATATTTGTGATGTAATGTCTCATTCAGAAGAAAATAAAACCCGTGCCTTTTACTTTCAGATTGCTTCTGTCACTTGTTCACAATTTAAAGGTGGATTCATTGTCATATATTATTCTAGTGGAATAGTGTATGTGTGAAGATGGCTTCTATTTCATGTTCAGAACCAAAGAAGAGCCATCTTGTTGTGGTTGTTCTGGAGTTCTAAGTGTGAAAGCAGCTAAAATGCAGCTTATAAATAAGCCTTGCATATTTATCTTCAAACAGCTGATGGTCTCTTGTACACAGACAAATTAGGAATTGTCAAAGGCTGTTTTAGGGATGGGTCTAGAAATGAAAGGAGCTGAAATGTTTCCCATTAAAGGAAATAGGTTTGTCTGTTTCATTTTCAGTTTATCACATTTCTTTACAGTCAAGGGGATACGTTGGCAAAGAGTATTCTAATGGGAGACAATCTGTGTGAAAGCAAATTAAATATTTCCTAGAAAAAGTATGTTGCATATTTCATTTTCAGATAGCTTCTGTCACTTCTTCACAATTAAGTAAGGGACATCAAGTTATGGGCTATTGTGGGAAACAATTTCTGTATGAAATAAGTTTAAGTAACCCCCAGAATAATCCTTATGTATTTATTTTCAGGCAAGTTTTGCACTTGCTTGTCATCAGAGAATGGGTAATTAATTGTATTAGTCCAGTGGGATGTCTGTTTATGTGAAAGGAAAAGGACTTAAAATTCTTCCCAGAAAAAGTCTTGTGTATGTTATTTTGAGACAGTTTATGATCCCTATTTACTGGTACACACTTGTTTTTTTTCTTGGAGGACTGTGCATGTATGAAAGAAGCTGAAAGGCCTTATTAATGCTTTTTCTGGCCCCCACATTTCTTTTTGGCCATCAGGCCAATATTGCATATTTCCCCATTTGTTCCACTTGCTTCTCAGCACCAATAAACACTGAGTATGGAAGGTCAGAGTTGTAGATTGAATGCCATCATCTCCTGGAGAGTCAGGAGATTTTACCTTCTGTGTGACTCCCTTATTTGACCTGATAGTGTGGTGCAAGGCATGCGATATACTTAGCCCTGCGCAGGGTACGTGTGTGTGTGTGTGTACAGTTTTGAGCATCCACACACTTGCTACAGAGCAAAGCCACTCTGCTGAGCCTCCTGAAATAAAGTATACACCTGAAGTTTAATCCACAAGTGTCACTCTTAGAGCAAGGTATGTAATAACCCCTTCCTCTGGGATAACCTTGCAATGTTCTCTTTACCACTCCCTGACTGTCTACTTTAGAGTCTTGGTTGCTAATTAAACCCACGTCATTGCATTTATTTATTTATCTGTCTATTTGTCTAGCTAGCTATTTATTTATTCTTTTGTTAACTAGATGGTATCTAGTCAATATACTATTTTCATCCATGACCCATGTATGAGGTATACAAGTTCCATTAACACATATAGCAGAAACACTAAACATTGAATATACACTTATACAAAATTAATATGGTATCAGTGGAAATGAATGCACACTAAATAATTTGTATCTGGATGCATAACACAGATATTAAGATTAACAAAGATTAAAAAAACACAGAAGACAGCAATAAAAAAAGCAGGTAGATTAAATTAATTTCTTAAAGAAACATGAATGAAACATAAAGTAAAATGTAATTTGAAATGTTTTTAACTTGAATAGATGCAAAAAAAACAAGGTCAAAATAAAGACAGTACCTTTATGTATACATGGGATGTGACTACAGATATGTTGAATAAGGCAGTTCTGATGTTAGCAGAAGTCAGTGACAAACGTGACCAGAAAATCCCAGTTTCCTTCTGGTGACCAAATAGTGCAAGACACCATTCCAGTAGTCCATCATATATAGGGCAGGGAGACTCTGTTATGAACAGCCACTGTGGGCTCATATACTGACATAATTGCAGTGGTAAAGATAACTGAGTTTCTCAAAATAAATCAACCAGTGAGAGAGAATCAAGCCAGGTGCTGAGACACATGTTCACTTGCATTAAATTATGCTGAGAGAAGACATTGGCTAATTTAAGAAAAGTCAGTGGCTCCAAGTGGAACATTTGAAGCAGACAATAACCAAGCTGAACTTTTCCTTAAATTCAGACTAAATTACAATTTTATGATGTACACAGGGTCAGATTTTTGATTGAGGACGCAGCTTAGGAGACTTGCATTAGTTTGGACAGGGGCTGAATTACCAAAGTGAAAAAAAAACTAGCAACTAAAATAAACTTCAAAGAAAGTAATGGAATCTAAGTAAACCAGTTATAAGAATGATTAGTATTCCCCTATGCAACAGTATTAATTTCAGTTTTGCAGACTCCTGTGGCAGGAGGACAGCCATTGTTCCAGTAGGAAGTTAAACTAAATGTCATTTTTAAATACAAAGAAAGACAGATATTATGGCAAAGCCACAGAGGTAGCAGGAAACAGGTGCATAACAGTTCTAATTTATAACACAAGGCCTTCAAGTAGGTAACCTCTCTGCTTGACTGTAGTGATTGTTCCTCAACATGAAACAAAACTGGTTTCCCAACATGAAACAAAACTGGAACCAAGAGGGCACTCTTTTGCACTTTCCATTCCTGACAAAAAGTTCTTTGATGACAAAAATCAGGAAAAGTGAAAAACACTATCCCTTAGGTATACTTAAGTATACAAGCTTGGATATTTAAATGATAACTGACTGCAAATATGTTGAAAAAGGAAGGTCAGCAGGGTAGTGGAAAAAAACAACTATAAGCAGAAGACCCTCGTTTCTATGGCGGGGCAGGATAAAGCAAGACACCAATTAAGGGAGCCACTGGCTAGGAAATCCTGGTTAGAAAGTGATAAAGCAAGCAGCTGAGTCATCTGGAACGTAATCATGCTTTATCCCTATAGATCGTGAAGGCAGTTTTAAGAAGCAGAAGTATTTTTTAGAAGACAAAGTCTTGCATATTTCCCAGAATCAAAATAAAGGTTATGCATTTTATTCTCTATTTTGGCTACTTTATCACAGCCAAAGACAGAACCCTCTCAGAAGATATTATTAGAGGATATATCATAACTGAAAATACTTGCCAGAAAAATAGGTCTTGCATATTTGATTTTAGGCATTCTGTGCAAACTGTTCACGGTCAAATTATTTTTTTCTGTAATAGTCTGGTTACTAAATAACATTATTTGTGGGGTGAAAAATCTTTCAAAATGTTCCTCCAAATTTTCCTCACATTTGAAAGGTTGATAGAACATTTTTGAAAGAAAACTACAATAGTCTATGTTGTAAAGGAGGGTATAAGAGTCTCAGTCCCTCTATCAATAATTCTGTTGTGAACAGTCTGACCAAAAATGAAGCGGCAACAGTGAGCAATCATAATCAATGTAGTTTTAACACAGTAGATTCATTGTCATTATGAGGTACTCAGTTTAGCAGAGCTAGCAGCTTAATCGACTCATTAACATGCATATGGTTTCAAAGAAATGTGTCAAAACCAATTCAATTCAGATAAAGAAGCATCACTTGATTTTGCTTCTGAATTTTCAATATGACTTTAACAGGTTTATTTCAATAAACTGCATAACTGAATGTTTTAGAACATTTAGGCTCAACAATATTTTAGTCCTAGATAACAGAGGTATTCTGCAGTGCTGCAGGTGAGTTCCATCAGCACTGCAGATGAGTTCCATCAGCACTGCAGTGCTGCGGGTGAGTTCCGTCAGCACTGCAGTGATGCGGGTGAGTTTCATCAGCACTGCAGTGCTACAGTTGATTTAAATCAGCACTGTAGTGCTGCAGGCAAGTTATATCAGCACTGGATGTGTTCCATTAGCACTGCAGTGCTACCAGTAAGTTCCATCAGTACTGCAGTGCTGCAGGTGAGTTACATCAACACTGCAGTGCTGCAGGTGAGTTACATCAACACTGCAGTGCTGCAGGTAAGTTATATCAACACTGTAGTGCTGATGATGAGTTACATCAACACTGTAGTACTGCAGGTGAATTATATCAGCACTGCAGTGCTGCAAGTGAGTTACATGAGCATTACCAGTTGCTGAAGTAGTCCTTATGCACTGGTGGGAAGCCCATAATCACATAGACGGTAAAATCAATCAAAACAGATGGAAAGTGTCACACACAAATTCAAAACAATGGTATTCCCTTGCTTTTCTATCTAAAAATAGTTTGCAGATGCTTACCAGAATACCTTGTCCAGGAAATGCTGCCATAAAAAGCTAGATATTCAGAAAAGTAGCTAGGAAGGGTTTCTGTATCCTTGACAAAGTAATTCTTTTCAAATCAGATGTTGTCAAATGGCTCTCTTCAAAAGAAGATTGCACTGATATATTTGTCTTGAGTAATTTATTTTACCATGAAGGTTGTACTACTTCAGCACTGGTGAAACTTTGGAATTAGGATAAATAAGTCCAGGAGTGGAAGGGCAAAGCCTTTCTCCCATATGTCAGAGAAGAGGCTTGCCCTTCCACAACTTCTGAGATTTATTTTCTACTTTCAGTGAAATCCATTGATCTGCATGTTTTAGATAAGTGTTATTACATCACTAGTTTGATAACTCATATTGCAGCTATCCTAACAAGCACAATCTGAGATCCCACATAGGCCAAGATGGGTCTTAAGACTTTGACAACAAATTTCAAAATTTATTTCACAACAAATACACAAATTACTTTTGCTGTCAATGCAAATGCAGCATACATCAAAATCATAAAAATATTTTTTTGTTGTTATATCAGACACCAGTATTAGCATTTATATCCTTCTAAAAGTTATGTTTTCAATGAAAAAATAATTACTGAGAATTGTGACTGCACACATGAAAGTTCAAAATGCAGCTGCTCTGCACACCTTTTATGGGCCTGTGAAATCATAAAGTAAAGCAGTTCATCCTGAATTTTTTTTTCTGCAAAGTATCAAACTGTTTCTGAGATAGGTCCATCAATAGATAAGGAAGCAAAGTATGCCAAGACATGACTCTGAAGATGCTGATTATATTCCATTTACAACATACATGCATTTTTTGCTCGTAAACATAATAATACTTCAAAATTATAAACATACTTTGTTGTAATAATCACAAAACAATCAATATGTATTTGGACTTGTCAGCAATGTTTTCAGTATTTGAAACATTTGACTGAGCATCCAAATATAATCTCCAGAAAAAAAAATCTTACTAGAAAATGCCATGCCAAGAAACGACCATCAACGGGTGTAGATGACCTTCAAAGTTCCACTGGAATCAGTTTGCAAAACTCATGAACATATGTCTTTTATTCAGAATGGCAAAACAAGATGCGTCAACAAATCTTTATTGAACTAAGACAACACCACAACTGGAGAAAACAGTATGCATTTTTCTCAAAAATGTATATTTTCTATATTTAAGTGTTGCAACAAAGCAAGTATCAAGAAGTTTGAAATGTTATACAAAAATGTAGAATGTCACTGTCATATTATCATTGCATATGGAAAGATGGTTTAATAGGTTTGTGACAAAAGGAGATACTGCCAGCACAGCTGTCTGGAATTTTGTAAATAATTATGTCATTTGTGAATATCAACATGATTTATATAAGATGCTTGTGTTACAAATGTATTAGAACTGTATGTATCAAACTGCTGGTATATAAGTATGTGTTAAAAATATTTTTGCAAAGTGCTGTTTGAAACCACAGTATGCCCTACTGGAATAGAACAGAAATGTGCATGCACTATTGTAACTGTTTAAATGTATATATGTTAACAGTGGAAACTGGAATACAGGAGGTTAACTTCAGAAAAATAACTGAAATTAAATCACTTATGGCTATGCCATAAAAGATGATATCTTTCAGTTTCAATGCAGGAAGGAGAGACAATGTCTAAAACTAGGAAGCTTTCTGTATTGTCTCTAGGGTGAAATAAATACTAGTCTTGAAATGTGAGGAATGTAATTGTTTTATGACTTCCAGCATCTGCCAAATATCTGAGGTCTATGTATTTTCACAGGTAGATGCTAAATACTGTCAGCCTCCAGCAGTGGGGGTTTCACCTGGGATAGAGTCAGATGACAAGAAATTATGTCATTCTGCAAGCTATCCCAGCAGTAATATTTGAGATACTAATTAGAGAACTATCCTAGAGACAGGGCATTCTGTATTCTGTCTTGGACCTGGCAACAACAAGAACTATTCACCACAACATCTGCCTTGTTCTGTAAGTAAGTTTCTGTGGTATAGTAACTCTCTTAGATATAGTCAGGAATATAGCAAAGCTTAGTTTAGATATTTTAATTTATTTGAGACTGTCTTGCAATTTTGTTTTAAATATTTCCTGTGATTTTGAACTCTATATATATATATATATATATATATATATATATATATCTACTGAATATTTTCTTGTTCTTTTATTATTCATTATTAAATATATTTAAACCATTCATTGTGGCTGATCTGCCTAGAGATATTTCAGTTTTGAGAGTACTTGCATATTTTTTGGTGACACTGTGTGGGTCACTCCTAGTAGCCTTGTTCTTGGCCAAACTACCATTTGCTTTAATATTAATATTACACAGTATGATTGGGCACCCTTTGCTAAGGGCCTTAAAGTAGCTGATAAGAGTTATCTGATGGCAGTGGTAAGTACCTTATAGTCTGGGCAAAAAGGGGCATAGCTAGTAAACCTGTGCCAGCCTTTCTCATGTGTGTGTGTGTGTGTGTGTGTGTGTGTGTGTGTGTGTGTGTGTGTGTGTGTGTAAATCAAATCTCAAAGAGTGTGTGTGTGTGTGTGTGTGTGTGTGTGTGTGTGTGTGTAGCTACTGGGGCAGGGACACGAACCACTGGTTGGACAGAGAGGGTGCTGGAGGTCTTGGCTTGGCCATTCAGCTCAGATCTCAACTCTATAGCTGTGCCAAAGGGTAGTCTTATAGCGAATAAAGAGAAAGAGGGAAAAAACAGCTCCTGATTGACTGTGGTCTCTGTGTGCTCTTAAGGGAAATTGCACTTGATACAGAGAGCTGAATCTAGAAATACTGTGTGTGTAGCTGTTATCCTCTCAGTGTATGTCTCCTACTGGTACTAGTAGTCAGGACTGAGGCTCCTTGATTACTGGTCCAGTGGTGGGGTGTCACATTATTGGTTGGCAGTGGTGGGATAGCCTGTAAACAGTGATCACTAAAGAAGGTGTTTATACTCTCAAGCAGCCACATGGTAAACATTCAGAGTTTCATATTGTGAAGACTGGTAGAGATGGGTGAAGGCTGCCAGTCTAGCCAGATAGAATTTTATACATAATTCTATCATTTGTAAATATGAATGTGAATCACAGGCTTGTTGTCTTAAATGAAAAAAATGTTGTTACAAAAATGTGGTAACAGTGCTCTCTACTGAGCTAATAAAAGCATGTTGTGACCCCTTGATCTAAAGTTGGCTCCAGTCCGGCTAGACGAAGACTTCCTGCCTATTGTTTTAAGGCTAAAGTTAATGACTAGAATTTACATGTGGAATGTCCTTTATTGCTCTAAGTGTAAAAGAATATAAATGCAGTTCCTGTCAGCCTGGGAACACCAGAAAAGTATGAAATGATGTAATGTTTTAGCAGAACAGCAGTTTCAATTTAAACAGTGAGAACCAGAGCTTATTAAGCATTTTTGTCTTGAACATCCAACTCAGCACTGCCTTATGCTCTATTTATGTGAGTAGTATGTTAGAACTGTATTTTCTCCTAGAAGTAGCTAGGAATTAGAAAGTTTAGACTAAGTGTTTTTCTGTGATGTCGGACATGTACTACTGATTTATTTTAAGTATTTCTGTGTGATCTCTGAACTCTTGACTAGCACTGACCATGTAGTAGAAAGTATTGTCTTGTGGTTTTAATTATTTATTATTAAATATTTTAAAACCTTTTAACTGTGGCTGGTTTGTGTAGAGATAAGTTAAGCTCTAGAGTACACTGCATATTTATAGAGTTTACTGTACAAAGCCACTCTGATAAGCCTTGACTGATTAGTCACACTTACCAATTGGATAATAATATTGCACAGTAATAATTGGACACCCTTTTAAGGGCCCTTGGATAGCTGATAATATTAGCTGGGTGGTGGCTAGCTGGGTGGTGGCAAGTGGTACTACCGTATAGTCTGGAAAAAGGGGCACAGCTGGAGAACCTGTGCCAGCCTTCCCCAGAAGTGTCTATGTGGTTATGTAAACTCTTATCTCAGAGTGTGTGTGTGTCAGCTACTTGGGCAGCGACATGAAGCACTGGCTGGACAGAGTGTGCTGGAGATTTTAGCTTGCCCAGCTAGGCTGAGATCTGGACCCTATAGCTGTGTCAGTGGAGTGTCTCATTGGGGACATGGGGAGCAAGGAAGTGACCAGCCCCGGACTGACTGTGATCTCTGTGTGCTCTTAAGGGAAATTGCACTTTACTGTGTGTAGTTGTTATCCTTTCCTCATATATGAGATGCCTTCTCTGGTGCTAGTGGTGAGGATTGAGGCTCCTTGATTGCTCGGCCAGGGCACCGGCGTCACACATATCACAATAGTTTCATTTATTTTGTGTTAGCTTAGTTAGTCAGGGAGAGCAGGCAAGAATGTCAGCAGAGGAGAATGGCAAGCTGACAAGGAGCCAGTTGGCCGAGATGTGCCAAGACATAGGACTGGTGCATGCCAACCTGACTAAAGCATAAAAGATTGTAGCCTTGGTCACAGCTACATCATGGACCAGCAACCAGGAGGACAAACAGACTGGCCTTGGAATGTACAACTCTCAGAAAATGGACAGTTCAACTTTGCCTCAGAGGACTTAAAAAGCCATCTGGAGTTAAAGAGACTTGAACTGAAGGCCAAACAGTTGGAAATAGAATCAGCAGAGAGATTGTGGCATTTGGAGGCTGAAGAAAAGGATAAACAGATGGCATTAGAATCAACAGAGAAGTTGAAACATCTGAAGGACAAAGAAAATGAGAGACTGAGATATTTGGAGGCTATAGAAAATGAGAGGCAAAGGCAACATGAAAATTATATTCTGACTCTTCACTAGGGTCATGGAGATAATGGGAAAGGGAATAACTGAACCCTAGAAGCAATAAAGGTCAGTAAATTTCTTCCACAATTTATAGAGGGTGATATTTTTGATAGTTTTATTCATATGTTTGAAAGGATATCTAAATTATGTACTGTTGGCCAAGGGCACTGGGTGCAGTTCCTGACCCCCTTACTCCATGGTAAAGCTGTAACTGTTGTTTCTAAATTGTCTGATACTGATTGCTTAAATTATAATAGAGCTAAAAATTTTTATTAGAGTGTTTTAAGTTAACACCTGAAGCTTTTATGAAAATGTTTTGTGAGGATAGATGCAAGGCAGATGAAAGTGTGTATGATTATGTTGTTGAGTTAAGCACTTATTTTCAATGGTGGATGAGTGGGTGTCAGGTCACCACTATTGAAGGGCTAACAGTCCTTTTGGTGAGGGAACAAGCCCTTAGCACTTTGCCTGAGGACATGGAAATCTGGTTGGCAGATAGGGAAAGCAGTACCACAGATGAGTTGGGGAAAAAAGGAGACCTATACCTAGCAAGCAGGGCATCACTGCACAGGAAAGGGATACCCAGTGCTACACATGGGTCTAAGGGAACTCATGGTGGGCAGCCTAAATCACCCTAACAAAGCCCACCAGTAACAGGAGAAGCCACTTGTTCAGGTACATGACCAGGTTCAAGGGTTAAATGTTTTAAATGTAACCAGTGGGGCCATGTAGCATACAGATGTTCACAGAGGCAAGGTGGGGAGCAAATAGTAGGGGAGCCAGTAAGTGGGAATGACAGAATGCCAGTGGTAAGTTGCCTACAGACAACAAGGGTACCAAACGACCACAAGAGGTTATATCCTATCTTAGTAGATGGTGTACAGGCCACTGCTAAGAGAAACACAGCCTCTGACCTAACCATTGTGAAACCTGCAATGGTTAATAAGGAACACTACTTGCTTTGCCAGTCTACTCCAGACAGACCTTTAGGAGGGTCCCCATTCCAAATACCTTTGGCTAGGATTCACCCTGACTAGGAAGGAATCAATCAAGTAGGTGCTCGAGGATATCCCTGCAGATGTCCTGATAGGGAATGATTTTGATAATGCAGTACCTTGTGTGCATGCAGTTACATGCAGTCAGGCTTGGAGACAAGCATGTGGGTCTTGTAGCCTGGGGGGACACAGACAGACTGCACACTTGAAGCCAGGACTGGTGACGTGGCTACTTCAGGGAGGAAGCTACCATGTAGCAGTGAGACTGAAGGTGAGCCACAGCTGCTGGGGGTTACTGATGTTCCCTTGGTCAGAGTAGCTGCAAGGGTAGAGGTGAGTAGTAGTACCCAGGCTGACAGTGAGGCACCGCTGTCAGAGGATACCAGACATCTTCTGGAAGGGGAGCTGGGAAGGGTTACAAAAAGAGAGATCAGACAGGCTCAGCTCTCAGACCCTACATTACAAGGCTTGAGGGAGGTAGCCAGGGAGGTGCCAGATTCTCAAGGAAAGGGGAATCTGTATAGTGGGACAAAGTGTTACTGTGTAGAGTCGACCCCTGAGGGAGGGTAGAAGTTGAGAGAATACAACAGTTGGTATTGCCCAAAGCCTACCATATGGCACATCTAGCCATAGTCCATGGAATTCCCTTTGCAGGTCATATGGGCATAAAGCCTATAAAGAGATGCATTATGCAGAACTTTTATGGGCCTGTGATTTTCAGAGATGTAATAGGGTACTGCAGAAACTGTGAGCAGTGCCAAAAGGTAGGCAAGGCAGGAGACAAGGTGAAAGCTCTAATATCGAAGAGTGTATGTTTCAGCTACTGGGCAAGGAGATGAAGAACTGGTTGGACAGAGAAGGTGCTGGAGGTCTTGGCTATGCCATTCAGCTGAGATCTCAACTCTATAGCTGTACCAGTTGAGAGTCTTATTGGGGATCTGGAGAAAGAGGGAGAAACCAGCCCCATATTGACTGTAGTCTCTGTGTGCTCTTAAGGGAAATTGCACTTGATATGGAGAGCTGCATCTGGAAATAGTGTGTTTGTACTTCAGGGGCGGCTCGTGGCATAGGGCTGCCGGACTGCAGCCCCCTCAAAAATAAAAAAAGAAAGAAAATAAAATGAAAATAAAAAAAAATATTTTTTTAAAATTCACGGACTTCGCGCATGCGCATAGACCGAGTCCCGGCTTATCGGTCTATGCGCATGCTCAAGGCAGCCCGGCCGTCCCCATAGGGGGACACAAGGAGCGTCTGTGCACTTTTACAGTGCACAGACCCGCCAGGATTATGGGGCGCGTCCGGGCTGCAAGAGGAGCAGCAGGGGCTCGGGGCAGAGCCTTAGGGATCTCGTCGGCCGGGAAGGAGCATTGGGATCTCATGGTCTTCAGTATTGCGCTGAAGGATGTATGTAATGGACGTTAACTCTGGATGTATTCATTCAGGTAAGGTGCCTTTTAATTTACAATGTTTATTTTTATTGAGTTTGTGCTTTTGCTTTACTGGAGTTTGTGTATGGTGCTTGTGTGTGTGTGTGTGTGTGTGTGTGTGAAAATGCCCCAGGTGCTTATGGTGGTGTGGTAGGGAATGCCTCAGGCTTGAACCCTGTACCCTGTATGCAGGTGTTAAAGACTTGAGTTCCCTACCCACCACCATTTGTAAAAAAATTTCAGATTTTTACCTCATATTCGATCTGATCTGTTCCTCATAATATCTGTGGTTTGTAAATGTTGCAATGCTTGATATTTGATGGTGTAGTAGTAGCATTGTTGCCTCACAGCTGCAGGTTCTTGGGTTTGATTCTTGGCTGGGGTTCCTTCTTTGTGGGGTCTGTATCTTCTCCCTGTGTTTGTGTGGGTTTGCTTTTGTGCCCTCCCATGTTACAAAGACATGTCTGCATTATTTCTTCCTGGGCCTCTGCTGAAAATTTGTTTATTTGTTCCAAGTCAGACTGTCCTGATTAAAAAATGTTAAATAAAATTGATAGGCATTTGAATTTCAGACTTAAGTGTATCTGAATGTTTAATTCCTTGCGTATTTGATGGTGCAGTGGTAGTATTGTTGCCTCACAGCTATAGGTTTTCTGGTTTGATTCTTGGTTGGGGTGGCTTCTGTGTGGAGTCTGCATCTCCTCCATGTGTTTGTGTGGATTTGCTCTGGTGCCCTGCCATTTTACAAAGACGTGTCTGCAGTTTTAATCCCTGCTGAAAATTGGTTTTGTTCTGTCCGCAGTAAAATTGACAGGCATTTGAATTTCAGACTTCAGGTTTCTGAATGTTTAATTCCTTGCATAATTGATGGTGCGGTGGTAGTATTGTTGCCTCACAGCTATAGGTTTTCTGGTTTGATTCTTGGTTGGGGTGGCTTCTGTTTGGAGTCTGCATCTCCTGCCTGTGTTTGTGTGGATTTGCTCTGGTGCCCTGCCATTTTACAAAGATGTGTCTGCAGTTTTAATCCCTCATGTCTCTGCTGAAAATTGTTTTGTTCTGTCCGCAGTAAAATTGACAGGCATTTGAATTTCAGACTTCAGGTTTCTGAATGTTTAATTCCTTGTATAATTGATGGTGCAGTGATAGTATTGTTACCTCACAACTATAGGTTTTCTGGTTTGATTCTTGGTTGGGGTGGCTTCTGTCTGCATCTCCTCCCTGTATTTGTGTGGATTTGCTCTGGTGCCCTGCCATTTTGCAAAGACGTGTCTGCAGTATTAATCCCTGCATCTCTGCTGAAAATTGTTTTTGTTCTGTCCGCAGTAAATTGACAGGCATTTGAATTTCAGACTTCAGGTTTCTGAATGTTTAATTCCTTGCAGATTTGATGGTGCAGTGGTAGTATTGTTGCCTCACAGCTATAGGTTTTCTGGTTTGATTCTTGGTTGGGGTGGCTTCTGTGTGGAGTCTGCATCTCCTCCATGTGTTTGTGTGGATTTGCTCTGGTGCCCTGCCATTTTACAAAGACGTGTCTGCAGTTTTAATCCCTGCTGAAAATTGGTTTTGTTCTGTCCGCAGTAAAATTGACAGGCATTTGAATTTCAGGCTTCAGGTTTCTGAATGTTTAATTCCTTGCATAATTGATGGTGCGGTGGTAGTATTGTTGCCTCACAGCTATAGGTTTTCTGGTTTGATTCTTGGTTGGGGTGGCTTCTGTTTGGAGTCTGCATCTCCTGCCTGTGTTTGTGTGGATTTGCTCTGGTGCCCTGCCATTTTACAAAGATGTGTCTGCAGTTTTAATCCCTGTCTCTGCTGAAAATTGTTTTGTTCTGTCCGCAGTAAAATTGACAGGCATTTGAATTTCAGACTTCAGGTTTCTGGAATGTTTAATTCCTTGTATAATTGATGGTGCAGTGATAGTATTGTTACCTCACAACTATAGGTTTTCTGGTTTGATTCTTGGTTGGGGTGGCTTCTGTCTGCATCTCCTCCCCGTATTTGTGTGGATTTGCTCTGGTGCCCTGCCATTTTGCAAAGACGTGTCTGCAGTATTAATCCCTGCATCTCTGCTGAAAATTGTTTTTGTTCTGTCCGCAGTAAAATTGACAGGCATTTGAATTTCAGACTTCAGGTTTCTGAATGTTTAATTCCTTGCAGATTTGATGGTGCAGTGGTAGTATTGTTGCCTCACAGCTATAGGTTTTCTGGTTTGATTCTTGGTTGGGGTGGCTTCTGTGTGGAGTCTGCATCTCCTCCATGTGTTTGTGTGGATTTGCTCTGGTGCCCTGCCATTTTACAAAGACGTGTCTGCAGTTTTAATCCCTGCTGAAAATTGTTTTTGTTCTGTCCGCAGTAAAATTGACAGGCATTTGAATTTCAGACTTCAGGTTTCTGAATGTTTAATTCCTTTATAATTGATGGTGCGGTGGTAGTATTGTTGCCTCACAGCTATAGGTTTTCTGGTTTGATTCTTGGTTGGGGTGGCTTCTGTTTGGAGTCTGCATCTCCTGCCTGTGTTTGTGTGGATTTGCTCTGATGCCCTGCCATTTTACAAAGACGTGTCTGCAGTATTAATCCTCGTGCTCTGCTGAAAATTGTTTTTGTTCTGTCCGCAGTAGAATTGACCGGCATTTGAATTTCAAACTTCATGTTCTTCAGAATACATAGTAGCACAACCTTTTTTCTAGCAATTTTCTAAGTTTATAAGATGAATATTTTAAATTTGTCCCTATTTTTGGGACTGTATTCCCCATTATTGGCTTCGGCCCAGGTTTTTGTGCTAAGGTTGACAGCTATGGCAAGAACTGAATTCACTGAATATGGACTGTAGAATTGTGCATATTTACTGATAAAGGTGCACTGTAGAATTGTGCATATTTACTGATAATGGTGGACTGTAGAATTGTGCATATTTACTAATAATGGTGGACTGTGGAATTGTGCATATTTACTAATAATGGTGGACTGTAGAATTGTGTATATTTACTAATAATGGTGGACTGTGGAAGTCTGAGTAGACTTTTTTATGATAAATGTTCTCAACTGGGCAGTTTTGCCATTATGGGTGCATATGTTTTGTTTCATTGCTTACTGGAAAAAATGTTCAAAACAAATTTAAAACACCCTCTAACAAGTGTACTGTATTGTACAAGGAATATAATTTTAGTACAATGAGGAAGGTGTATCAAAGAGCACATGTATGTTTCATATGCAAGGGGCCTATGATTCGAAAACAGCCCAAAATTAATCTTTATCTGCCACTGGCAAAATGTATTTTCTTTGAATGTGGGTTTCAATGCTGTTTCAATGAATGTGAGTTTCAAGGGCAGAGAAGTTTTAATGCTAAGTTTTCATTGTGAGACTGCATTGCTTTGTTTAACAGATTACTTAATGTTTGTGCTGTAAATACAAAATAAAACTTTCAAATGAAGTCCAATCATTGAAGTAAAGCAGTATGCACATTAGTGTTTATGGTAAATGGAGTGAAATAGCCAAGTAATGGTTAATTGGAATGGCTGCAGAGGCTCCAGTTCAACCATTATTTTGTCAGGGGAAGGGCAGCAAACTCAGACAGGCCCAGCTGAACTATACCTCCCAACTGTCCAGATTTTCAAAGAATGAATAGATTTTTGCTTCTTATTTTTGGTTTTGTTGTTCATAAAATTTGTAGTTTTAATTCCTAAATGATTTGCCAGAAGTCACTAAATAATAAGTTTCAGACTTTTCCCAAGGAATAGGCCTTGGTAGCTGATTTTAGCTTGCCAGCTACGGTCTGGAAAAAGGGGCACAGCTGGAGAACCTGTGCCAGCCTTCCCCAGAAGTGTCTATGTGGTTAAGTAAACTCTTATCTCAGAGTGTGTGTGTGTCAGCTACTTGGGCAGTGACATGAAGCACTGGCTGGACAGAGTGTGCTGGAGATTTTAGCTTGCCCAGCTAGGCTGAGATCTGGACCCTATAGCTCTGTCAGTGGGGAGTCTCATTGGGGACATGGGGAGCAAGGAAGCGACCAGCCCCGGACTGACTGTGATCTCTGTGTGCTCTTAAGGGAAATTGCATTTTACTGTGTGTAGTTGTTATCCTTTCCTCATATATGAGATGCCTTCTCTGGTGCTAGTGGTGAGGATTGAGGCTCCTTGATTGCTCGGCCAGGGCACGGGCATCACACATATCACAATAGTTTCATTTATTTTGTGTTAGCTTAGTTAGTCAGGGAGAGCAGGCAAGGATGTCAGCAGAGGAGAATGGCAAGCTGACAAGGAGCCAGTTGGCCGAGATGTGCCAAGACATAGGACTGGTGCATGCCAACCTGACTAAAGCAGAAAAGATTGTAGCCTTGGTCACAGCTACATCATGGACCAGCAACCAGGAGGACAAACAGACTGGCCTTGGAATGTACAACTCTCAGAAAATGGACAGTTCAACTTTACCTCAGAGGACTTAAAAATCCATCTGGAGTTAAAGAGACTTGAACTGAAGGCCAAACAGTTGGAAATAGAATCAGCAGAGAGATTGTGGCATTTGGAGGCTGAAGAAAAGGAGAAACAGATGGCATTAGAATCAACAGAGAAGTTGAAACATCTGAAGGCCAAAGAAAATGAGAGACTGAGATATTTGGAGGCTGAAGAAAATGAGAGGCAAAGGCAACATGAAAATGATATGCTGACTCTTCACTAGGGTCATGGAGGTAGTGGGGAAGGGAGTAACTGAACCCTAGAAGCAATAAAGGTCAGTAAATTTCTTCCACAATTTATAGAGGGTGATATTTTTGACAGTTTTATTCATATGTTTGAAAGGATATCTAAATAGTGTACTGTTGGCCAAGGGCACTGGGTGCAGTTCCTGACCCCCTTACTCCATGGTAAAGCTGTAACTGTTGTTTCTAAATTGTCTGATACCGATTGCTTAAATTATAATACAGCTAAAAATTGTTTATTAGAGTGTTTTAAGTTAACACCTGAAGCTTTTATGAAAACGTTTTGTGAGGATAGATGCAAGGCAGATGAAAGTGTGTGTGATTATGTTGCTGAGTTAAGCACTTATTTTCAATGGTGGATGAGTGGGTGTCAGGTCACCACTATTGAAGGGCTGACAGACCTTTTGGTGAGGGAACACGCCCTTAGCACTTTGCTTGAGGACACAGAAATCTGGTTGGCAGATAGGGAAAGCAGTACCACAGATGAGTTGGGGAAAAAAGGAGACCTATATCTAGCAAGCAGGGCATCACTGCACAGGAAAGGGATACCCAGTGCTACACATGGGTCTAAGGGAACTCATGGTGGGCAGCCTAAATCACCCTAACAAAGTCCACCAGTAACAGGAGAAGCCACTAGTTCAGCTACATGGCCAGGTTCAAGGGTTAAATGTTTTAAATGTAACCAGTGGGGCCATGTAGCATATAGATGTTCACAGAGGCAAGGTGGGGAACAAACGGTAGGGGAGCCAGTAAGTGGGAATGACAGAATGCCAGTGGTAAGTTGCCTACAGACAACAAGGGTACCAAACGAGCACAAGAGGTTATATCCTATCTTAGTAGATGGTGTACAGGCCACTGCTAAGAGAAACACAGCCTCTGACCTAACCATTGTGAAACCTGCAATGGTTAAAGAGGAGCACTACTTGCTTTGCCAGTCTACTCCAGAAAGACCTTTATGAGGGTCCCCATTCCAAATACCTTTGGCTAGGTTTCACCGTGACTAGGAAGGAATCAAGCAAGTAGGTGTTCGAGGATATCCCTGCAGATGTCCTGATAGAGAATGATTTTGATAATGCAGTACCTTGTGTGCATGCAGTTACATGCAGTCAGGCTTGGAGACAAGCATGAGGGTCTCGTAGCCTGGGGGGACCCAGACAGACTGCACACTTGAAGCCAGGACTGGTGACGTGGCTACTTCAGGGAGGAAGCTACCCTGTAGCAGTGAGACTGAAGGTGAGCCACAGCTGCTGGGGGTTACTGATGTTCCCTTGGTCAGAGTAGCTGCAAGGGTAGAGGTGAGTAGTAGTACCCAGGCTGACAGTGAGGCACCACTGTCAGAGGATACCAGACATCTTCTGGAAGGGGAGCTGGGAAGGGTTACAAAAAGAGAGATGAGACAGGCTCAGCTCTCAGACCCTACATTACAAGGCTTGAGGGAGGTAGCCAGGGAGGTGCCAGATTCTCAAGGAAAGGGGAATCTGTATAGTGGGACAAAGTGTTACTGTGTGGATAGTTGACCCCTGAGGGAGGGCTAGAAGTTGAGAGAATACAACAGTTGGTATTGCCCAAAGCCTACTGTATGGCACATCTAGCCATAGTCCATGGAATTCCCTTTGCAGGTCATATGGGCATAAAGCCTACAAAGAGATGCATTATGCAGAACTTTTATGGGCCTGTGATTTTCAGAGATGTAATAGGGTACTGCAGAAACTGTGAGCAGTGCCAAAAGGTAGGCAAGGCAGGAGACAAGGTGAAAGCTCTAATATCGAAGAGTGTATGTGTCAGCTACTGGGCAAGGAGACGAAGAACTGGTTGGACACAGAAGGTGCTGGAGGTCTTGGCTATGCCATTCAGCTGAGATCTCAACTCTATAGCTGTGCCAGTTGGGAGTCTTATTGGGGATCTGGAGAAAGAGGGAGAAACCAGCCCCATACTGACTGTAGTCTCTGTGTGCTCTTAAGGGAAATTGCACTTGATACGGAGAGCTGCATCTGGAAATAGTGTGTGTGTACTTGTTATCCTCCCAATGAACTTCCCTCACTTGGTGCCATTAGTGAGGACTGCGGCTCCCTGATTACTGGTCCAATGGTGGGACATCACAAGGTTCATAGGTTCATAGGAGATTATTAGGCTAATGGCTTAACAGCCTTGCCTTTACAAGCCTAGCCAATATATTCTGATTTTACCCAATATATGTCCCCTAGGGGTAAGAAGATGGAATGGGTTTGTGCCTATACCCTGAGTATTTCACAGATTTTACAAATTGTCACATCCATAACTGTATGATGAAGCTAAAAGTTCCAGTATCTGTGTTTGATATAAGCACAAAGCAAAATAAGGGGCAACAATTCTGTATCATATAACTGAAACACATGAAATATTTTTAGAATCCTATCCACCAGCTAAAATAGCAGGGGACCAAAGCAGGCCAAAGTGGCTATTAGAAACTGACATCAAACATATACCTATCACCCAGGACAAACATACATTAGAACATAAATATATTAAGTTGTTCAAGCATATGATCTAAAATTGTATTAATCTGTCCCTGAAACTGAAGATTTTAAGCATTTTAAACGTAAGACCATAATAAATGACATTTTTCCATTGCTATGTGCATTTTACAAGAAAGTGTATAATATCTCTCTTTGATATTTTTGCTAGAAAAAAAATGTGTTTCATAGATACAACTCTATAGGTATAGGGCAACATAGGTTGAAAAGACAAAGGTGAGGGAGAAACTTGAAAAGCTGGTTAATTGTCAGCATAGCTGGCTTTAGGCAGCAGCGAACCCTCTGGTCGCTGGGGGCCCCAACCACTTCAGGTTATCTTATCTTGATATTTTATAACATGTCTGTCAAAACAACAAAAGCCAGTACAGGAATCTTGCATATTTAATAAACCAGGTGGGTAATAGCTCTTATTTATATCTCATTTAAAATTCAAAGATATTGCTGGTTATAGTAACAGTGTTTTATCAAGCAACAGCTTTCACAATTCCATTAAATATTTTACCACTGACATAGTGCCCTTGGCTTAGTTAAACCCTGCTGGTGGACATTCTTTCCACTAAAACTAACAACATATCCAGCTTTAGGTACCTGCAATACCCACGGCTGCAAGGGCCCCCCTAATCATCCTTGACTGTGTGGGGGCCCCACAAAAGCTGTGACTGACTGGGGAAAAATGAGGAGGAGAAAAATTTATTAATTTCCTGATTAGGTTGTTTACCCTGAACCGGGCTGTGATATGACTCTGTTATAATAAAGCTGGTAATGACCATAGGCAAGGTAAGCACTAGAGAGATCATCAGCCCAGTGTGACTGATCTTGGTGCATATCTTGGAGTTTAAGAACAGATGATGCTGCTGATCTTCAGGGATGGTTTTCTCATACAGGGAGTTTTATAAATACTGGCAGAAGAGCAGATAGTATAACTCCCAACTTCTTTGCTGAAGAGTTCAGCGCAATACCAATAATACCAGAATAAAGGTTCAAAATCAGGAACCTGTTTTAAATATTACTCTAATTCAATTAAAAAGTTAATAGAATAACACATTTTGCATCAACATGCATTTTTTGCTCAATAAGTATAAAACTCTGATGTCTGGATTTATTGACTGTCTGTAGTCCTGAGTGATTCACAAGCAAATCAAACTTTTTATGAAGGACAGAACAAAATTATGAGCAAAATCAGGGAAGGTGTGTGAAATCAGGGACAGTGACAGGTTTGTATTACTCCTCATTGAGGTAAATAAAATTGACTTACACCTGCCACTGTTTGTTAACTGCTAAATAGCAGTCACTGATCTGGTGTACCAGTACCAGTGGTACACAAAAGTAGTATTGCTACAGCTTATACGTGTGTGTGTGTGTGTGTGTGTGTGTGTGTGTGTGTGTGTGTGTGTGTGTGTGTGTGTGTGTGTGTGTGCAAGCGTGCATGTGCACACATTTGTCTGTAAAAAGTATCAGTGATTTTCATCTGTGCACACACGCAGTAATACCAGGACACATACATTATTCTTCTGGGTATCAGTAAAAAATGTAGCTAACAAGTAATTATATTTCAAAAGTGAGGCATAAAATATATCACAGAACATTTAAACACTTAGATATTCTAAGAATCTGGGGGCCCTCACTCCCAGATTATATAAATGGATACAGGGGGCTCACTTAATCATCCTTGATTTTGTACGGGCCCCACAAAAGCTGTTACTGGTTGGAGAAAATGAGGAGAAAAACAAAGTATTAATTTTCTGATCATGCTCTTTAACCTGAACAGGCTTTGATATGACCCTATTAGGAAAAAGCTGATAATCGCCTCTGCCTTCAACTGCAACCATGCTACTACCAGTCCTGCTTGGATATGTGTGTACAGGAAGCTGCTGTAGGTTGTGTGTGTGTGTGTGTGTGTGTGTGTGGGGGGGGGGGGGGGTTATTACATCTCCTCAACCCAAACTGTCAAAGGCAACTGCTTATATGCATTCCTGAAGTATGGTCGTTATTTTCTTTTACTTTTCTCATAGACCTTAAGAGTTGTACAAAGAAGATTACTATGGCTTATGTAGGGGCAGGGTACTGTCTAGGAACAACAAAGCAAAATACATTACTGTAGTCATTATTTGTTTCACTGTCCTCACAATCACACTTCAGGAATGCATACAAGTAGCTGCATGTGACAGTTTGGGTTGAGGAGTGAGGAGGCATGCTATGTATATGCATGTCTGCAGTAACTTGAAATACATGACTGTGGCAGTTTGAACCTCTGCTTTCATCCCAGCCTAACATCAGAGCAATGCTTAGGCAGTCTTTTTTTTGTGGGGGGTGGGGTAGGGAGGCAGGAAGTTCCCAGATAGGACTTATGTATCCAGACAACTAGTTTGTTTGCTTATAGTTGGTATAATTTTGTCAGCTTTGAACATTAAGTCTTGGGTACAACTTATGTCTTTCTTGAAAGAAAAAAATAATAATAATACTGAAATTCTTTTCTTACTCATGTTTTTTTTTTTTTTTATTTAGGTCACCACTGGATTAAACAGCTGGGAAAATGCTCTAAAATACACCCTAGAACATCTATAACCCTATAGCGTCTAGGACCCTGGCTTATTTGAGTTATTTCCTAATTGGTTATTACTGTGGTCACTTGGTCAGGAAAGGTGTGCTGAAAGGATGCAAGGAAAACTAAAGCTGTACAGCAACGCAATTTCTTTCCTCAGTCATAATTTCTGTTCAAGTCATCATTGGTTGAAAAGATTGTGTAAAAAGAAAAAAAATCTTTAAAATGCCCTTCAGAGCATATAGGTGGTTATGGCTTCTTGAAAAAGTTGAAGAATAAGAAAAAATGAGAGAAAAGGAAGAAAAAAGTAGTGTGCATAGTATGGCGTGCCCAAGATTAGGGGAAAACAGGGGAAGACTGGAGGGTGTGTGTATGTGTATATGGGGGGTGCTGAAACAGTAGGTCTAAGGTGCCATTTCATCTAAATCCAGACCTGTATATAAAGTTGCTGCAATGTATCATTGTTGCAAATAAATGACAGTAACTGTGAATGTCCCTTTGTGAGATGGTCCAACATAGTGTGCTACATATGTGTGTCTTAATATGAGTATTGTAGCTACAGATCAGTCTGTATGCAATACTCCTAAAGGTTTGCAGCATGAACTAAAATGTTGCTTAGGAAGGGTGGCAATGACAAGGTGATATGTAGACTTGAAGTGCCCTGGGGGCCCCCAACTTGACATCTGCTGGGGGCCCCCAAAATGCTAACACCGGCACTGGTTGTCAGAGGTTAAATAATACACAGTGAGGTTCTATAACTTCAGGCTTTACAGTGATTCTGAATAGTAGCAAATATGTGTCTAATAATTTTCATCAGCATCATTGTTTGTGCAAATAAATATCCCTCTATGACATTTTTTGTACTAGGAAATATCAAAGTGTTTTAGAGCTTCGTCCCTTAACAGACATAAAACAAAACAGGGAGAAAATGAAAATGGTGAGAACAAAACGTGAAAACCCGTGTTACTGATCAAAAGTGAAAAACAGTGACATTATACATCTTATATCACAATATTATGGTGATTCTGAGTAGTCATCAATATACATGTGGTTATCTTCAGAGGCCTCCTGCATTGTTGCAATAAGCTATTAAGTACAGCTGACAGTGGGTGGGGAAATGCAGAATAATTATGGTTTGTTGTAGAAGAGCTTGCCCTGATAATATGTTATGTAGTATCAGTTTTAAAACTGATTTAGGTTATTTTCTGTATTCATACAAAATTCTCTTCTATGGTGTATATTGCACCCAATGCTGTGCTTAGCTCTACCTTGAAAGTTTTTAGGGACGTTCTTGATTTTGTGTCAGAAATTTGCTCTGTACCTAGTATCTTTTATAGGCTCATAGGTAGGTACTAGGCTATCTGCCCCAGGGCATTTATAAGCCTAGCCAGAGTGTGTCGGCTTTCGCCACCCCATTGTTAATGAACTAATCCTCTGTCAAGCAGAGCCAATGGAGTGATCCCAGGGGTGTATTTTCTGCTACCCATCCACTCGTCAAGGTTTCTCTTGAAAAGTGTTAGTGAGGGGTTCTATCTAATGTAGTTTGGAATTTTGTTCCAAAGCATGGGGAGTCTCTGTGACAGGAATCTATCTCTCCAGCATGTTCTATTTATTGTTGTGGTGAGGTTTAGCTCACTAGACCGCGTGGCTCGCAGTGACTTGGATTTTTTTAGGTGGAGCATGTCCATCAATTCTGAGTTGGACATGGCTTTGTAAGTCAGGCAGAGATCACCTCTGAGTAAGCGATATGCAACTGAGTACAGCTGGAGTTTTTTCAGTCAGGCTGCATAGGACATATGTGTGAGGCCAGTAATCCTCTTGGTGAGGTACTTTTGTGGTCTTTCCAGCTGTTGGAAGTGTCTTGTGAGGTACATCCCAAATGGGGCATTGTACTCTATGATGAGTGATGAGTAGAGGGGCACTATAACCTCTTTATTTCTAGATGCAAACCCTTTAGTAATTAGATGGGCCACATAGAAGGATTTCCTAACTACTTTGGCAATATGATTGTCAAAGGAGAGATTACTATCTACCTGGGTCCAGATCTCTTATTACCTCTTCTGTATTAAGGGGGCTGCCACCTATTTGGTAATTCGTGGGTGTTTTGTTTTTCCCAAATGGGATAACTATGCACTTTTTGGCATTTAGCTTGAGGCCATGACTTTGACACCAGGTGTCCGTCTCAGTAAGGCCCTTTTGGAGGATGTCCGTGTTAGCTGGAGAGTTAATTATGGCTCCCAGTTTGCAGTCATTGGTGAACTTGGTTAGCCATAGTCCTCCTGTGTTTGACTGTACTTCTGAGAAGTATATGCCGAACAGCAGGGGTCCCAGGACCGAGCCTTGCGGGACACCACTTGTGACTGGTTTAGAGTCGGACCTGGAGCCCGCTATTCTTACCGTGTGAGTTCTGTCTGTAAGCCAGTTGGCAACCCATCTCATGCTGTAGGGGTTTATGTTCAGGCTGGTGAGTTTTTCTGTAATACCCGAGTGGGGAATGGTGTCGAAAGCCTTGGCGAGGTCAAGGTAGGCTGTGTGAACCACCTTTCCCTCGTCTATGGCCTTAGTAAATGTCTCAAAGAAGTCAACCAGGTTTAGTAGGCATGATCTGCCCTTAAAAAAGCTGAACTGGGTCGGGTCAAGTGTCTGGAAGTTCCCAATGTCTTTGTTAATGTGTTCCATAATGATGCACTCCATAGCCTTGCAGACCAGGCTAATCAGGCTTATGGGACGATAGTTACCAGGGTCAGTTATGGCCCCTCCTTTGTGGAAAGGAATAACTGTTGCTGTGTGCCATTCTATGGGCATGTAGCCTATGGAGAGGGTGAGGTTGAACAGCATGTTTAGGTGGGGGGGCTAGTTCGTTCTGTAGTTCGTGCAAGACACAGCCTGGGACACCATCTGGCCCCATTGATGCTGTGTTTTTGGCTTTTGAAAGGGCTGTTTTCAACTGTGTGTCTGTGATTTCCAGAACACTACACTTTTCTGGTATTGTTGGATACCTTTTAGGTGTGAGAGGGGGATGAAGTCTGCGCTGAATCTATCTTCCAGGATGTTGACAATATCAGTAGGTTCAGTATATTTTGTGCTATTTTGCAGTAGTTCAATGCATATCTAGTGCATATCTAGTAGAATTTAGGGGATTACTTGGGAAAATACCCATATTACAGTTAGAATTCTTAACCTTCAGCATATTAGTAGCAAAGAGTGACAATTTTTAAAATGTATCTGTGATCTTGGTATTTTCTTGATTATATCTAATATACTTTAGAAGACATTAGCCTCTTGACTTAAAAATTATTTGGAATACCATGAAATTCTGTCTGAACATTAGCATACCTTCTGTAAATCGCAATAACAATATAAATACATCACTGTTATCTCTTATAAATCAGTTAAGGATGTGGAGAGTCTGAAGATTACTTGTACTACTTCTCTAGATCTTCTTAGGGCCTTTGACACTGTGTCCCATTTAGGCCTCTTTCAATGATTCATTATTATTGGTTACATTATATTCCCTTAAAATGTTTCATAGGTTATCTTGACAGCAAGCCATTCAGACTGCACATTGCATACCAGTATTCACAGTCACATTTAATTAGCACTTTACGGGTGTCCATTCTTGGGCACTTAATTTTCAGCATTTTCATTAGTGATGTTTCTTTTAATGTTTCTCTTCTACACATACTTCTCTGTGTGAACGACACACCCATCTGACATTTTAACAATTCTTCTACAGTACAGTATGTTTCTGTTATCAATGGTTTGTCAATATTAGCGGAATGATTTATTAATTATGGACTTACTGTTGACTTCAACAAAACTAAGGCCATGGCATTCTTCATGCAAAAAATGTCGTGCCCTCCCCATTGCTAAAACTGGAAAATTCAGCCGCTCATGGTAACATTATTGAGATACATACCTCTCAACTTCTTAGCATAAGAAATCTGGACAAAGCCAAAAATAATGGCGGGATTATAAGGCCCTAAAATAGGAACATATTTTAAGTATTGCTCTTATAAGCTTAGAAAGTTGCTAGAATAACAGATTTTGTGTTAGCATGCATTTTTTGAAGGATATCAACTCTCAAACTCAAGTGACTGTCATTACTTTGTGACTTCAGTCTTCTATGATTTATCAGAAAACCACAAATTTTATGAGGAACAGACCAAAAATATGAGGCAAAAAGCTGGACATTCCGCTGCATCGTGTGTGTCTGTGTGTGCACATATATATAGCGACATGGCTGGATCTAATGCTGTCTTTCAGTGAGTGCATAGAAATTGGTCAATACAGCCAAGAGCATTCTAAATTCATACTAGTAAAGTACTGAATTTACTCTCCTGTGAGTTCAGGTTAACATTAAGTTAGGGTGTACTTTGCCCAGTTTTGTGCATGCTCTCACATTATTTGCTTTTCCTTTACATTATATATTAGGCTGCTTTAGAGTGCATAGAGTAGAATATGCAGAACCCTGACCTCATGTCACACAATGAGAAATCCCCAACTTCACAACAGATGACCTGTGCTCTGCTAGAGGCATGGGCAATGCGGGGGTGGGGAGGACCAGACAGGGAAGGATGAGAGTGAGGGGCTGATACCAGGTTGCCCAAGTGAGAGAGGGCATCTCAGACTGCTGACACCTGTGAGAGAGAGAGAGAGAGAGATGTATAGGGAATGCCCTAGAAGGAAGCATCACTAAATTTCCTTTGAGAAAGCCACGTGGGTTCTTGTGTGTAGAATGAAAGTGATGTAACACATAAACTACTGAATACTGGAACAAGTTCTTCCCTTGACAAAGAATTAAGTTTCATTGTCAAATAAAGAGCGCTTCTCATTTTTACTATTTCTCACTTAATCAGATTATTTTGTCACAGTGGAAAGTAACTCAAATGCATTGACACTGACATACCCCACAACTTGGAATTCACTGCCTTCAGCTGGCAGAAGCTGGACATCACTAAGCTCATTCTAAAATAAACTGAAGAAGGTTCTGTAGAGATTGTATAATTTACTATTCTGATCTTTCAGGTTTATCACAGGCAATAGTCTAAAATCTAATCAAACTCATGAATGAACATGTTGTTGCATATCTATACTGTTGTATTATACTTGCGGTATTTTATTCTCCTTTGTATGTTCTTTCTTATTGCATAATTTTGTAGGTGTATCTACAGATGGCCAAGATCAAATTGCTCATGTCAAAAGTCCAAATCACAAGATGCTAAGTAAGACAATGCATATCAGATTGCTGCTTGTGTGACTATAGAGGAGGTATATATAAGTTTGGGGGCTTATCCACACATGGAAGGTATAGGGGGAATTTCCCTCCTGCAAAGAATACTTACAGTAAGAAATTGCCTTTTTGATATTTCGGCATTTGACTTCAGTGTTTTGGTTCTCTGGCTTTCCTTGGCATCTTGATGTTCAAGGTGTTATAATGGTCACAGTTTTGTACAATCTTATTAAAACTTTTTTGTGATAGATCAGATGCTTGTGATCCCTTTTCATTGATATCCTAATGTACCATAACCCCTGTCACTTATACATCTCCTTGGAACCAGCAACTCCACAACTCCCTCCTTTAGGCTGCTAAAATGTCAGTTTAGAGAGCATACACTAGGAACCTGCATGTCTGCTTTTTTTCTTCTTCTTGTGCAGAGGTATACAATGGTATCTGAGCAACGTGTTTACTTCTGAACATGCCCATCTAATATACTTGGCACTTTCCCTGCCTATGGCATACCATGGAGATGCATGTAAATCCTTCAGTCCCTACAGAAAGCTTCCACTATAAAGGTGCTCTTCCAAACCTCAAATCCAGCATGGGGAAAAACATCACCTTGTACCTGGTGTTAACCATCCAGTTATTGAATTTATTTCAAACCTAGGTTACTGGTAGCATGGTCAGACACCCAATGGGCTGGCTGCATATTCAGTACTGTAATAACTGCTTCCCATACATTTCATTGAGGTTAAATTTCTTAAAGCTTCAAATGAATGAAGCACGTTGGTTGAAGTTTCACTGTAATACAACACCCACAAAATTGCATTTTTTTGCACTGGATAAACCACACTTCACCTCCCATGTAGTGTTTTTGCCCTCAAACACCCTTACTATGTATACTAACTCCCTTGTCACACAACTGCAGAGAAAAGATATACAAAAGAATCCTTACATTAGTTCATGAATTATTTACATTCCACCATGACTTTCCTTAAATTTTCATATCAGTTTTCAAGTTTGGTTATTAATTTTCTGGATGTATCTGTTAAGATGGATGAGTTACATAAAGTCAGTACAGCCATTTATCAAAAACTATGCAAACGCAATAATCTGTTGCATAAATCGAGCATGCATCCACCATGGCATGTGTCCAAGACTGTCTTAAAGGGGCAATTCTTGAGGATTATGCATTTACATGACAATGATGTAGAAGTTCGCTTAGAACTTAATCAAGCAGCTGAAGAATTTATTTATAGAGGTTATTCAGAGTCTGAAGTACATGAGACCATGAGTGAGGTTTGTGCTTTGAAAAGTTCTACTGCACGTCCATATTGTTCTGGGTATGAAGATAGTATAGTGTGCTCAAATGATAAACAAGTTGTTAGAATGCCTTTTACTTTTTTGAGCAATATAGGTGACGTGTAATATTATCAGGAAACATTGGTCTGTTCTTTTGATGGATGATGGTACAGCGAATATAGTACGTCCAGTATCCAAGTTCTGCTTTAGAAATAATCTTTCACTTAAACATCAGCTTTGCTATAAAAACAGTTGCATTAGACCTCATATTAACATCAAGAAACAAGGCACTTTTTCTTGTCAGAATTGTTCTGCATGTAAATTTTTTCTTAACACTACTAGTTTGTGTCTTTTGGCTTTCCCCGGTTAGGGGTCGCCACAGCGGAACTCCAGTCCGCTAATGATTGGCAGTAGATTTTTACGTGCCGAGTTGCCAGCCCTGACGCACAACCTTCAACGAAGGTACGCCCATTCATGCATATCTCCACACAGAAGACGCTCTTAGCTGAGAATCAAACAGGACAACATCTTACTGTGAGGCGACAACGCTACCGCAGCACCACCGCCGCAGTTTTTGTTCTTAACACTACTAGTATATATGCTAAATCTGTCAATAGGTCTGATCTTAATTGTTATACAGACTGTAATACATACAATGTTGTTATTGTGCCAGTTGCTCAGCTTGTATCTGTTATTACCTAGGTAAAATGAACCATAGCTTGAAAGAGAGAATGTTAGAACATGCTGGCAATACTAAGAAAGATAAACAGATCAATGTTTTAGCAAAACATGTGTCTGAGTATGGTAGTGATCATACTTTTAAATTTGTAGTCTTAGAAGTTTTATATGAGAGTCCTAGGTTTGGAGAGCTTGTTAATCTAACAGTGTGTGCTGAGTTAAGGCTGATTGTTACTTTAAATGCAGACAAGCTTCCAGACTTGAATGGGTGTGTATTATTGAAACCTGTGTTTTAGAACAGGAATCTCTTTCATTGATGTGATAGGATGATGTAAGGGGCCTGTTTTTTATGAATTAATTTATCATGTGATATTTTAGTCTGTTTGTTATTAGTAGGCTTTAGTTTAAAATGTGATTTGTGCACTTGTTACTTGAAAGTCTGATGAAGCAGCAGTTTGCTGTGAAAGCGCTCACTTTATTTAATAAAATAAATATTTTTATTTCAGCTATTTTAACAGCCGTGTTGGTCAATTTTGTATTTTTGCTTTATAATTGTTTTTCGTATGCTTTATCGACCTTTACTGATTGGTTACACTTATTTTTCTAATTTGTTAAGAGATATGGCACTGTATCAGCAAACACATGGCAAAGGAGCTGTAGCTACTTTATCTACCTCCCAGATCAGCTGCAGCCCCTCTGCCCCAACTTTAATTAACAGTACCACAACAGTAAGGTAAAATAAAGTTGTTAATGCACAAAAAAGAACAACTCTTCTCAGCAACTGTAGTAAGCTACTTGATAATATTTTTATTTTATTTTATTTTACATTTGTTAACCAGGATGGTCCAACTGGACACAGGTCCATTTTCAGTGGAGGCCCGGGGAGAAAAGCTCCACAGTAAGTAAAATTTTATACAGAGAATTTTCAAACAATATGTTAAAATACAGTATACAGCAGAAGACATAACAAGACCTATATATACAGGAAAACATAGTTACACATGGTTAATAACAGAATAAGTATACAAATGTATTTATTTTTTATTCAACATTTATTAACCAGGAAAGTCCAACTTGGAATGAAGCCAAATTTTAGTGGACGGCCGAGGAGAAATGCTCCAGACACATGTCTTTATAACATGGGATTAAACCAGAGCACCCAGAGGAAATGCAAGGAGGACATGCAGACTCCACACAGAAGGCATCCCAGCTGAGAATTGAACCAGAGAACTTCTTGCTGTGAGGTGACAATGCTACCGCTGCACCACTGCATTATCCATAAATTCAATCAGCATTAGAAGAAGACTTTGACTGTAATATATATTACAGTAGGTATATTAGGAAGTGAGGTATATAAGTGGAATAATTTGAGGACTTATGTAATACATGTTGAATAATTTGAGGATTTATGTAATACATGGGCATAGCCACTTATTCTTTAAGTGTGTTCTAAGTGAATTTTTAAAGTGAGAAGAGGTAGGGGCAGAAGTCAGAGCAGGAGGGAGATTATTCCAGGTTCTAGCTATGGAGTGTGAGAACAGTGCTTTTCTTGCAGTACTGTTAACCTTAAGGATACAGAGGAGGGGTTTGTCAGAAGATCGGAGAGGATGATTTGTATTATAGTGGGTGAGAAGTTGGCCTAGTGCAGATTTTTTTTCTGGAAGTGTTATCACATTGTAGGCAATGACTAATTGGTAATATGTTAGTAGCTGGGGACGTTCCAGCCATTGCAGTTCCCTTAGAGCCTGGCAATGGTGGGTTCTAAAGGTGGAGTTGTTTGCAAACTTGGCGATTTTATTGTAACATGATTCAAGTCTGGCAAGGTCAAATTTTCTAAGCTGGGTAAGATTTGGAGCAGCATACATTAGGATAGACAAGAGGTGATTTTGGACTAGGGTAATCCGTGCTTATTTCAAGAGGGATTTCCTGTGCCTATATAGTGTTCAACAAAGCGGCAGGTGCCCGTGGAACCCTTGCACGGCAAAAGCAGGATAACTAGCAACAAACAAAAAAGCCAGCAAGTGTTGGTAGTAACCATATCAAAAAACATTTATTGTCAAGAGGGAAAAAAAACCCTCCTGAAATACTGCTATTGTAAATACCAATAGCAGAAAAGGCTTTTTGACAAAAAAGCAACAATCCCCAAACCGGTTTCGGCTCCTCTGAGCCTTCTTCAGTGAAGTATAAAATGAAAAAACAGAGTATCACAATACATGCACATATATATGGATGGGTCCAACTCAAGGGCCAATCCAAACACAGAATTCACAATTGGTCATTAAGACCAGGTGCAAACAAAGCTCAAAGTTTGATGATCCATTTTTCTCCTTGGAGCTAAGTAATTCCTGCCAAAACTGTTTGTCATTACATTTCCCCCTGATGCAATCAATAACAACAAATTTATATGAAGCAGATACATGTTTCAAACAATGTTTATACAAAGCATTACTAATACGTTTCTTTTTTATGTCACTCAAATGCTCACAAATTCTGAGACGGAAAGCTCGGGAAGTCTTTCCAACATAGAAAGCAGAACAATTGCAGGTCACCAAATAGATGACCCACTCAGTGTTACAGTTAGCCCAAAACTTTATATCAAAAACTTGTGAGGTATTTTTACTGGTGAATTCATTAGTACGTGAAACACGAATACAAAATGAGCAATGCCCACAGGGAATACATCCAACAATGGGTTTCCCTGAGATAGACCGCTGAGTTTGTTCAGAAAAATCCACACCTACTCTCTTATAATGACTCAATTTTGAACCAATGGTCTGTCCCCTTCTAAATGAGAAGGAACATTGATCTGGCAACATAGAATAAAGTTTTAAATCAGCTTTAAGAATGTTCCAATGTCTCTGTATGATATTTTTAAAGCCCTGTGTATTCCGTCCATATGTAGTTACCAAACGTAAAGGTTGTAACTGGTGACAATTGCTCTTATCTTTATATGTTAATAAATCTTCCCTATTTAGACTAGACACAGATCTTTTGGCTAGATGTACCGAACCTGGACGATATCCCCTCTTAATGAATCTACAAGTCAAATCATCTTGGGCATCAAGGAAGGATTGTTGGCTAGAACAGATTCTCCTGGCTCTAAGAAACTGAGATTTGGGTATGTTCTGGATGACATGTTGCGAGTGGAAGCTGGTAGCATGTAGTATTGAATTAAATTCAGGAAATTTTCTGAACATCCTGGAAGATAGGGTATTATCCTGATTCCTAATGATTTCTACATCGAGAAATACTATCCTCGATTTGTTATAGGTCAATTTAAATTCAATCCCCCATATGTTGTTATTCAGATATTCAAGAAATTCCATAAGATACTGTTCATCAGCTTTCCACACCAGCCAACAGTCATCCAGATACCGACGCCAGATATCCATCTCACACATGTATATATTGTGTTTAACATCATAAATCACAATCTCTTCAATGTATGCCATAAACAGATCTGCATATATGGGTGCAAAAGATGCACCCATAGCAGTGCCCTGCTTCTGCCAATAGCAAAAATTGTGAAAATAGAAAACATTGCTTGACAGCACATATTCTGTTAGGCATACAAGAAAAGTATTAAATCCAGATGGATATAAACCTGATCTAGCCAACCAATAATCCAACGCTTGTAAACCCGCCCAGTGTGGAATGTTAGTATAAAGAGAGGTAATGTCGAGAGTACATAATAGCCAATGAGGTTGAAGTTGGGAGTTATTAATAATATCCAAAAATTGGGTGGTGTCTTGAATCCTAGCTCTAATTTGACTCAATAGTGGTTTTAAATATAGAGTCAAATATTCAGATAGTGGTTCGGTAAGGGACCCATGTCCTGAGACAATCGGTCGCCCAGGTGGGTTAGTGGCATGTTTGTGGATCTTGGGTAACAGATATAAATACTGTTTTTTAGGTGACCCAACCAATAGCTGTTCTTTGACATCTTGAGTAATAATGCCCTCATCCACTGCCTTAGTCAAAAATCCATCAATTTGGCACTTAAAATGGGGAGAGGGATCCACAAGCATCTGCCGGTAATATTGTTTGTCACCCAATTGTCTCATAGCCTCACTATCATAGGCAGTTTTATCTAGTACCACCACCGCTCCACCTTTATCAGCTTGAATAATGACAAGGTTTTTATTATTAATCAACTCATCCAAACAGCATAGTTCTTCAGTAGTCAGATTATTGTAAGTGACAGGAAAATCCTTAAGATGACAATGTATGTCCCGAAGGACATTTTTTTGAAATACCCCTACTAAATGAGTCATAGGTGGAGTAAAGTGGATTTTTAAATCTGAAGTCACCAACTGTATCACAAGGTGCATCACAAACATTACTATCAAAAAACACCTTCAAATTCAATATGCGACAAAAATTGATAACATCCTGGGCCAGAGACTGTTCGGAAACAAAAAACCCAGGAACAAAATTGAGCCCTTTGTTCAATAATTTGATTTGTACATTAGTTAAATCAACAGACGAAATATTGTGAACATTAGAATCGGAACTTAATGCTGTGTCATGATCTTCATAAGTGTCTCCAAACTTTGTTTGGATGTTATGTTTCCTGTGCTTCCGCCCCCCTCGTCGGTATCTGAATTGAGAGGGTGTGACAAGTTGTCTCTTTTGGACGTGGGTAATCCCTCACATAAATGTGAATCGAATTCTCCTTCTGTATTGGAAGAATTATCTTCCCCAGATGTCCCACTTGACAGACCAGTATTTGTCTTTAAAATGGACCTAGGCCTTTTTCTTTTGGGAGTAGATGATCTCTTATCATATTTATGATCATCCTGGGGTAATCTAAAAGATACATTCTTAGAAGTATCAAAAGGTTTACCCCTATCATAATCACCTACATCACGAAGAAATTTTTTAATTTTCCTATCTTTAAGAGTGGTTTCCATTTTAGACAAATCTGTAGTGAGTTTCTTAACTTGTGTCGTAAAAGAATCACAAGCTTCAAACTTATTCGTCTGCAAACATAAAGTGTCCAAATCCTTAATACCCTGTTGTACCTTACGCCCATAGAAATCGGCCAAAGCATCCACAAATTTGGATGAGGCCAACTGTTGAATATGACCCCAATCCTGAATAAGCTGGTCATCAATATCAGAGACCAAAGGTTGTATTTTAACCCTTAAACCCGTGGGTAATGTGTTTCTGCTGATATGCCTTGAATAAGCGTAAATGCCACACATTGGTCCTGACCATCTTCATATGTTTACCCAATTTGTTAAAAAATATATCACATTGTGCATCCAAATCCGACCCAACCACATCTGTCACAGTTGATGAACCATTCTTGTCCAAACCAAACACAGATAAATCATCCATGTCAGATGATAAGCTCTGTATAATAGGTGACAATGCCATATTCGTAATTTAAAAATTTAGTCCAACCAAACCAACCAGACCGTGCTTCAAAATAAGAACACCTGAAGCAAAAAATATCTTACTTTAAACTTAATGAAAAGCTAATGTCAACATTGACACACAAGTGATCCAATATATATGGACCAAAAGTCACTCAATAGAATGTAATCCAAAACAGACCATTATACTTCAAATACCAGCAAACAAGTCCTATATAAGATAACCTGGTATATATGTATAAGTCTGATGGATCAATGACCAATCAAGTGGACCAATACAATAAACAGCCCAAAACGACCTCCAGAAGTACCCAAGGTCATATTACTGTGTATAGGTCTCAATATTTCCAAAAAAACCTGTGTAGGCTATGGTTATATATACACCAGTCAAAATATATCATATACAATATGTAATATGATAAATTAAATCACATAGTATTGATCCTGGACCACCTTGTCCAACAAATGATCAATCAAAAAAGTGTGTCAGTGAAAAAAGACCCCTCTAGACTTGAGTGTGTTCATTAAAACACGATTGGACAGGTCCAACTGGCCCTAAATATAATATTACAACAGACTAGTATATGTCCAAAATATGTCACAATACATGCACATATATATGGATGGGTCCAATCCAAACACAGAATTCACAATTGGTCATTAAGACCAGGTGCAAACAAAGCTCCAAGTTATGATGATCCATTTTTTCTCCTTGGAGCTAAGTAATTCCTGCCAAAACTGTTTGTCATTACATTTCCCCCTGATGCAATCAATAACAACAAATTTATATGAAGCAGATACATGTTTCAAACAATGTTTATACAAAGCATTACTAATACTAATACATCCATATATATGTGCATGTATTGTGATACTCTGTTTTTTCATTTTATACTTCACTGAAGAAGGCTCAGAGGAGCCGAAACCGGTTTGGGGATTGTTGCTTTTTTGTCAAAAAGCCTTTTCTGCTATTGGTATTTACAATAGCAGTATTTCAGGAGGGGGGGGTTTTCCCTCTTGACAATAAATGTTTTTTGATATGGTTACTACCAACACTTGCTGGCTTTTTTGTTTGTTGCTAGTTATCCTGCTTTTGCCGTGCAAGGGTTCCACGGGCACCTGCCGCTTTGTTGGATGTTGTTTTCTACAGTTGCTGGGAACCGTTGTTGGTGTGTGAATCCTAGCTGACTTTATTCTGACTTTCATGGGTATCACAATATTTTTTTACTCATAACTCCTTATCACTGTTGCAACAGCTTGTTTTGGTCATGTTTGGCGGTGTTACAGCTGTTTGCGTGCTTTGAGGAGTTTCGGATGTTTGCGTCATTCCATTTCCTGCCTGGGTCCATCATGCGATGATTTCTACTATCGGAGGATGTTTCAACTTTAATGGTGATCTGGACTTACTTCAATTCTGTGTTTAGCGTATTGTTGGACTTTATATGGACTTTGACATGCATTATACGACAGTACGTCATGTTAATTATTTTTGACTACAGTGTTCTACTTAAATATTTTCATATTTGTACTTCTTTAACCGTCGCTCATATGTTTTTGGTTCTGTATTCTTATAGTTAGCCTAATATATGTTATATTATGGAATGGTTGCATACTCAGTTGATCCAACAGCATAGTGCTGGCATATGAATCTGTTTGATAGTGCGCTACGAGGCAGGTCTTTACTGTAACTTTTGTTTGTTTGGCAGGGTGTATGGTTCGCGTTTTACGCGAATACCAGACATTTTCTGTTTGCCAGTTACAACTGGCGACTAATTTAATGTGCCACTCTATGTAGGGCTATTACTTTGTTGATCGCCATTGTTTTGTGTATGTGGCCATTTCGTGGTATTTGTTTGATATTGGGGATTTTCCTTCTAAACGTTGGTTTAAACTCTTGTGGGTTTATGGTGGGAACCAAATCACTTTAATGTCTTTTATGTGGTTTGTTGCATTCTTGCCAGTTTATGCTTATGATTTAGTCTACAGCCTGTTTGGTCATTGCTTATGGTTCATAGTTTGCGTGAACATTAGATTGTCTGGGTGTCTGCTATATAAGCAACTTATTTAGTATGACAATTTGGGCAGTGTTATGACATCTTTATTTTGCGTAGATGGTTGCATTTCCTTTGGGCCATCTTGATTATGTGTGTTCTTTTGATTGGATATAATATTATTTTTGATAGTTTCTTTGTTCAATAGCTATGCAGATGTAGTATATACATATTTATATGGGGTCCTATACAACTAAATTTTTACAATATCCAGAATTAGGATGATGTTTAGTTTTTATATATATATTGTACAAGTAGGTTTTTGGATAGTCTATACTGATTCTGTGTAGGACTATCATTTTTCAATAGTTGGATTTTCATGTTTATAATATGTATTGATGATTAATACATATCCAACTGTTGATATACAATATTCGTAATTTTGGTTGTATATTCTGTATTTTTATACCCCTTGACTATGCTGTTATTAGTATATGTGTTAGTTGGGTCAGTTCTGGTTGGGTGTTGAATTGAACCATTTTTGTCTATCAGATATAACGTGGCCTATTTTGGACATATACTAGTCTGTTGTAATATTATATTTAGGGCCAGTTGGACCTGTCCAATCGTGTTTTAATGAACACACTCAAGTCTAGAGGGGTCTTTTTTCACTGACACACTTTTTTGATTGATCATTTGTTGGACAAGGTGGTCCAGGATCAATACTATGTGATTTAATTTATCATATTACATATTGTATATGATATATTTTGACTGGTGTATATATAACCATAGCCTACACAGGTTTTTTTGGAAATATTGAGACCTATACACAGTAATATGACCTTGGGTACTTCTGGAGGTCGTTTTGGGCTGTTTATTGTATTGGTCCACTTGATTGGTCATTGATCCATCAGACTTATACATATATACCAGGTTATCTTATATAGGACTTGTTTGCTGGTATTTGAAGTATAATGGTCTGTTTTTGGATTACATTCTATTGAGTGACTTTTGGTCCATATATATTGGATCACTTGTGTGTCAATGTTGACATTAGCTTTTCATTAAGTTTAAAGTAAGATATTTTTTGCTTCAGGTGTTCTTATTTTGAAGCACGGTCTGGTTGGTTTGGTTGGACTAAATTTTTAAATTACGAATATGGCATTGTCACCTATTATACAGAGCTTATCATCTGACATGGATGATTTATCTGTGTTTGGTTTGGACAAGAATGGTTCATCAACTGTGACAGATGTGGTTGGGTCGGATTTGGATGCACAATGTGATATATTTTTTAACAAATTGGGTAAACATATGAAGATGGTCAGGACCAATGTGTGGCATTTACGCTTATTCAAGGCATATCAGCAGAAACACATTACCCCACGGGGTTTAAGGGTTAAAATACAACCTTTGGTCTCTGATATTGATGACCAGCTTATTCAGGATTGGGGTCATATTCAACAGTTGGCCTCATCCAAATTTGTGGATGCTTTGGCCGATTTCTATGGGCGTAAGGTACAACAGGGTATTAAGGATTTGGACACTTTATGTTTGCAGACGAATAAGTTTGAAGCTTGTGATTCTTTTACGACACAAGTTAAGAAACTCACTACAGATTTGTCTAAAATGGAAACCACTCTTAAAGATAGGAAAATTAAAAAATTTCTTCGTGATGTAGGTGATTATGATAGGGGTAAACCTTTTGATACTTCTAAGAATGTATCTTTTAGATTACCCCGGGATGATCATAAATATGATAAGAGATCATCTACTCCCAAAAGAAAAAGGCCTAGGTCCATTTTAAAGACAAATACTGGTCTGTCAAGTGGGACATCTGGGGAAGATAATTCTTCCAATACAGAAGGAGAATTCGATTCACATTTATGTGAGGGATTACCCACGTCCAAAAGAGACAACTTGTCACACCCTCTCAATTCAGATACCGACGAGGGGGGCGGAAGCACAGGAAACATAACATCCAAACAAAGTTTGGAGACACTTATGAAGATCATGACACAGCATTAAGTTCCGATTCTAATGTTCACAATATTTCGTCTGTTGATTTAACTAATGTACAAATCAAATTATTAAACAAAGGGCTCAATTTTGTTCCTGGGTTTTTTGTTTCCGAACAGTCTCTGGCCCAGGATGTTATCAATTTTTGTCGTATATTGAATTTGAAGGTGTTTTTTGATAGCAATGTTTGTAATGCACCTTGTGATACAGTTGGTGACTTCAGATTTAAAAAATCCACTTTTACTCCACCTATGACTCATTTAGTAGGGGTATTTCAAAAAAATGTCCTTCGGGACATACATTGTCATCTTAAGGATTTTCCTGTCACTTACAATAATCTGACTACTGAAGAACTATGCTGTTTGGATGAGTTGATTAATAATAAAAACCTTGTCATTATTCAAGCTGATAAAGGTGGAGCGGTGGTGGTACTAGATAAAACTGCCTATGATAGTGAGGCTATGAGACAATTGGGTGACAAACAATATTACCGGCAGATGCTTGTGGATCCCTCTCCCCATTTTAAGTGCCAAATTGATGGATTTTTGACTAAGGCAGTGGATGAGGGCATTATTACTCAAGATGTCAAAGAACAGCTATTGGTTGGGTCACCTAAAAAACAGTATTTATATCTGTTACCCAAGATCCACAAACATGCCACTAACCCACCTGGGCGACCGATTGTCTCGGGACATGGGTCCCTTACCGAACCACTATCTGAATATTTGACTCTATATTTAAAACCACTATTGAGTCAAATTAGAGCTAGGATTCAAGACACCACCCAATTTTTGGATATTATTAATAACTCCCAACTTCAACCTCATTGGCTATTATGTACTCTCGACATTACCTCTCTTTATACTAACATTCCACACTGGGCGGGTTTACAAGCGTTGGATTATTGGTTGGCTAGATCAGGTTTATATCCATCTGGATTTAATACTTTTCTTGTATGTCTAACAGAATATGTGCTGTCAAGCAATGTTTTCTATTTTCACAATTTTTGCTATTGGCAGAAGCAGGGCACTGCTATGGGTGCATCTTTTGCACCCATATATGCAGATCTGTTTATGGCATACATTGAAGAGATTGTGATTTATGATGTTAAACACAATATATACATGTGTGAGATGGATATCTGGCGTCGGTATCTGGATGACTGTTGGCTGGTGTGGAAAGCTGATGAACAGTATCTTATGGAATTTCTTGAATATCTGAATAACAACATATGGGGGATTGAATTTAAATTGACCTATAACAAATCGAGGATAGTATTTCTCGATGTAGAAATCATTAGGAATCAGGATAATACCCTATCTTCCAGGATGTTCAGAAAATTTCCTGAATTTAATTCAATACTACATGCTACCAGCTTCCACCCGCAACATGTCATCCAGAACATACCCAAATCTCAGTTTCTTAGAGCCAGGAGAATCTGTTCTAGCCAACAATCCTTCCTTGATGCCCAAGATGATTTGACTTCTAGATTCATTAAGAGGGGATATCGTCCAGGTTTGGTACATCTAGCCAAAAGATCTATGTCTAGTCTAAATAGGGAAGATTTATTAACATATAAAGATAAGAGCAATTGTCACCAGTTACAACCTTTACGTTTGGTAACTACATATGGACGGAATACACAGGGCTTTAAAAATGTCATACAGAGACATTGGAACATTCTTAAAGCTGATTTAAAACTTTATTCTATGTTGCCAGATCAATGTTCCTTCTCATTTAGAAGGGGACAGACCATTGGTTCAAAATTGAGTCATTATAAGAGAGTAGGTGTGGATTTTTCTGAACAAACTCAGCGGTCTATCTCAGGGAAACCCATTGTTGGATGTATTCCCTGTGGGCATTGCTCATTTTGTATTCGTGTTTCACGTACTAATGAATTCACCAGTAAAAATACCTCACAAGTTTTTGATATAAAGTTTTGGGCTAACTGTAACACTGAGTGGGTCATCTATTTGGTGACCTGCAATTGTTCTGCTTTCTATGTTGGAAAGACTTCGAGCTTTCCGTCTCAGAATTTGTGAGCATTTGAGTGACATAAAAGCGTATTAGTAATGCTTTGTATAAACATTGTTTGAAACATGTATCTGCTTCATATAAATTTGTTGTTATTGATTGCATCAGGGGGAAATGTAATGACAAACAGTTTTGGCAGGAATTACTTAGCTCCAAGGAGAAAAAATGGATCACTAAACTTGGAGCTTTGTTTGCACCTGGTCTTAATGACCAATTGTGAATTCTGTGTTTGGATTGGCCCTTGAGTTGGACCCATCCATATATATGTGCATGTATTGTGATACTCTGTTTTTTCATTTTATACTTCACTGAAGAAGGCTCAGAGGAGCCGAAACCGGTTTGGGGATTGTTGCTTTTTTGTCAAAAAGCCTTTTCTGCTATTGGTATTTACAATAGCAGTATTTCAGGAGGGGGTTTTTTCCCTCTTGACAATAAATGTTTTTTGATATGGTTACTACCAACACTTGCTGGCTTTTTTGTTTTTTTTGTTTGTTCCTATATAGTGTTCCCATTTTTTTATGGACTTTTTTATAGTTTGTGAAATGTCGACATCGAAGTGTAGATTTTTATCAATTTCAATGCCTAGGAGTTTGATATGGTCAGAGGGAGAGATAATAGTGCTATTTTTGGAGGAGAATAGTGAAGGATAGAGGGGGTGGAAATGGTTTTGTTGGGGGTGAAAAATAGTAACTTGGTTTTATTAGTGTTTAGGAAAAGTTGGATCTGAGTGAACCAACTTTCCACAGAGCTAAAGGACTCCTGGGTGAGTTGTTGTAGGGTGGCAAGTAATGGAGCTGAACAGATAAGACTTGAATTGTCAGCGTAATGTATAAGTGAAGCATGCTGTGTAGTAGTATGGAGATTATTGGTAAATATGGAGAAAAAAAGTGGGCCTAATATGGAGCCTTGTGGTACACCTATGGTAGTTGTGAGTAAGGGGGATAGTACACTTTGCCATTGGACAGATTGTTGCCTATTTGACAGATAGCTTTTAAACCAGGCTATAGCGGAAGGGGCAAAGGATAGGGATGTCAGGGTGTCTAGTAGTAAAGAATGTGAAACCATGTCAAATGCTTTGGAGAGGTCTAGAAATATCGCAGATACAAAGTTATTATTATTTCTACGTTGGTTGATCAGATTGGTGAAAGAGAGCAGAGCGGTGGTTGTGCTCATATTGTTGGAAGCCATGCTGTGTGGGGGAGACGAGATTGTGTGAGTTTAGGAATTGTGTTACCTGAAAATGTATATATCTCTCTAGTATTTTAGATAAGGGGGATATAATGGCAGTGGGATGATAACTTGAGTGTTCATAAGAGTTTCCTCCTTTATGTAGTGGAATAATGTATGATACCTTCCATAGCTGTGGGACATATGCTGCTTGTATGGAGCGATTGATAAGAATAGAAATAGGGTAGGATAAGGATTCAGCAGCTCTTTTTAGGTAGTTGGGTGGTAGATTGTCAGCGGCAAGGGTGATAGGTTTCAGTTTTAGGAGGTGTTTTTTAATTGTTGAGGTGGGAACGGGTGACAGCATAAATGATGGGATGTTGTCAGGGCATTTGGTTGGGTTATATGTTGGGCTGTTTTTGGATAGTTGGGAGGATAGTGTTAAGATGGATTCTGTGAAGTGGTGATTGAATTGGGAGGCAATGTCCTTGTTGTCATTTGTGGAGTTAGGAGTGGGAGTGGTAGTTTTGCCTGGTTTTAGGAGAGAATTAATGGCATGCCAAAACTTTTGGGGATCTTTTGAATGTTTGTTTTGGATATTGAGGAAGTAATTTTGTCTATCGAGTTTAGTTTGTCTCTTGGTCTGATTTCTAAGCTGTAGGTAAATTTGTTTGGCTAGGCTAGCATTGTATTTCTTCTAAATTTTCCAAGCCTTATCCCTTAACTTTAGAAGGGCTCTAGTTTCTCTATTTAGCCATGGTGCACAGTTTGCCTTGGCTCTTATTTTCCTAATTGGTGTGAGTTTATCAAGGATACTGATGAGAATATTGTTGAAGTAGTCAATGGCTTGGTCTAGATTTAGGGTTAGTAGTGGTTTCCAGTTACTATGTTTTAGAATACTGTTTAGTTCTTGTATATTTAGTTTACGATCATCTCTGACTTGTCAAAAAACAATGGGTTTGGCTATGTTGATACGTTTCCGCAGGAGGAAGGTGTGGAGATGGTCACTAAGACTATCAGGAAGGCATCCTATCTGATAGTTTTGTTTGGGGAAGTTAACTAGTGTCCAATCCAGAATAGACTGTTTGTGGGATGTTTTTGTCGATTCTAGTGGGTTCTTGGATAAGTTGGGTAAAACTGTAAAGATTAATATGGTTAGTGGGGTTGTTAGTAGTACAGGCTGACCAATCAGTGTTCAGGTCACCTAATAAGATGATTTATTGGTGGAGATTATCTATGGCCCATTGCAACATTTCTTCAATGATGGGAGAGTTATTACCTAGGGGAATATAACAGCAGAGAATGATGACACAAAGTAATACAAGTTTGTGAGTCAGAAAAACTGGGCTAGGCCAGCTGCTAAAAAGAAAACAGGAAAACCAAACAAAGTCAATTCCAGATCAGTGTAGTGCAGTACCTTCCTAATAACTAAAAATCTTATGCTACTAATCTAGTACAGTGTGGTGAAAAGGACCACCACTTCTACAGGAAAAAACAATCGAAGTATGGGGTGCAGGAACATAGGTAAACTTTTTCCAAGAGAAAGTAGTTTTAAGTAATTGAACTAGGAGTACAATAGGAAGAGAAAAATGGAGGGGGGCAGTAGTGCGCGCGTGTACAGTGAAAGAAAAGAGTCTTCAGTTTAGAGGACAGGTTAAATACAACTGTAACATACACTAGTGTAGCTGAAAGCACTTTAGTGTTCCACCGACGCAGGGTCTCACAGTGCAGGGCAACAAGACAGCCTTGGGTTGATTGGAGATTGGCCAAGACACAGGATGAACCTTTTGCTGAGGGGAACTAGTGTAGCTGAAAGCACTTTTAGTGTTCCATTGTAATAATGTAAGAAGCACTTTGCTACAGTTATTACTACACACTTGAACTCTTAGGTACTTCAGCCATCACCACAAATGCATTACTGGCATCATTTATGAAGCCAATGTTGCCCTTCCACACCACCAATCATGCCCCCTTGCATCCTGGGCATCAGTCCTTCATACTAACATAGGTGTGTATTTGTGTGTGTGTGTGTGTGTGTGTGTGTGTGTGTGTGTGTGTGTGTGTGTGTGTGTGTGTGTGTGCACTGATGTTCACAATGTAGATCAAAAAACACTGACATTACGAAGGTTGACATACTACTATGCATGTGTCAAGCAACAGCCTTGGTGCATGCAAACTTAAAACACAAAAGTTAAGTAAAAAAGCAATATTTTTTTACAGGGGAAAAGCCCCTCTTCATCTCCTGCTAACTTTATATACTGTCTCCAAGACTGCATAATATTGGGGAAAGGGCATATTCCTCTATCCCAAATACGGTGCGATTTTGCACACCTGTTGACAAATTTGTTGATTGAACAGATGTTGACGAACAATAGAGTAGTCGACAATATTAAGTTCCTCCATACCTTATATATATAAATACACACACACACACACACACACACACACACACACACACACACACACACACACACACACACACACACACATATATAGTTTTTATTTAATTGCATGTATGTAACAGGAATGACCAACTAGGCAAAGCCTCTTTCTCTGGACACTGGAGAAAAAAAACAAGTAAATTATTTTTCTATTTGTTGATCAGGTAAACATGCTGTCAATATTGCCCCTTTTCAGGGGCAACCTTGGAGCCCTGTGTAGTTAAGTGAATGGCTCAGAGACACACCTTAACAATAAAGGTAGATGGAATCAAACCCTGCACCAGGGACACTAAACACACTTCAGTAACAGCTCACAGCTTTAGTGCTCTTCACTAACCTCAGTTATGGTAGTGTCTTGCCCATGTCATGGCTTGGCTTTGCCCCGACTCTTGTTCTTCAGCATTAAAAGCTATGCTTGCTCTGTACACAGTGTATGGAGAACCAAAAGACAGAAACACTGGATTCATTGCTGCTATGGGGTATGCATCGTGAAGTACCTTGCATATGATAGTGTGGTATTTCATTAACGTTAAAATGCTCTGCACTTAGTATAGAGCCTCAAAACAATGGTAAATGGCAGAATATGCTAATGAAAGCATAAGGAGCTGAATTACATGCTAATTAACCAATGCAGCATGGTGGAACTATTCAGAAACCTATTAAGTAATCGATGTATACCAAGTATAGCCATTTGCCCTGAAATTCAAAACTCTTTGGAATACAACCACAATTACACTTAGAAAAAAATGTTAGGGGTTGCTGTTGGCATAATTAACCAATATGTGCACCAGACTTTAATGCAAGGTGTAGCTGCTACTGCAGCAGACCTTAGCCAGGAAGACGAAGGGTGTTTAGACCCCATTTAACTTATTATGGACTGAATGACCCAGAAATTGTAGAGCAATATCAAGTAGACAGGGAAACACCTGAGAAAATATGCAACTTCTGTCTCCCTCACCTGAGGTTATGGGGAAATTACGGAGAACCCATCCCACTGGAAGCAAATGTATGTGTAGCATTATGTATACTAGTCACTGGTACTTTCCAGAGACCCACAGGAGATATATTAGGGGTGTCACAGGCCTCATCTTATAGAATATTGCATGATTTTCTAAATGCAATACTACAGCATGCAAGGGAGCATATTTGTTTCCAAACCCCAGAGTAGAGAGCAAGAAACATGCAGAATCTTATGCAATAGCACACTTCCCTGAGGTTTTGGAGGCCATAAATTACACACACACATAGAAATAAAATCTACACCCTGTCAACAGGGAAGGAGGTACATTAACATGAAAGGATACCATCCAAGAAACTGTCAGGTTGTCTGTAATGCCCAGTGAATAATTTACAATGTTTATGCAGGTAACCCAAGCAGTTTTCACAGCTCACACATATGGACACCTGTGAGCTGTACACAAGGTTTGCTAGGTGTGATTTTCTACAAGGGCATCTAGTAGAGGATGCAGGCTATGCACTGGAACCTTGGGTCATGACACCCATGAGAAAGTCACACAACCCACTGAGCAAAGATACAACAATGACCACACTCAGACTGGGCATTTTTGTATTTGGCTCACTCAAATCAAGGGTCTGGTATCTAAACACATAAAGAGGTACCCTGTGGTACAACCCAGCAACCGCTGCCCAAATACGCACAGTTTGTGCAATTTTGCACAATATAATTCTCTGGAAACAGCTTCAACAAGGACAACAAGGGGAAGGAACCCAGTTCCCAGGACCACAGGCAGGGCCAGCAGCTCCAGCAGATAAAGATGGGGAATAAGATGGAGAACCACCAGCTACAGATGATGCCGGCAGATATAGGCATGCACAATATGCCATGGATCTGGCTAAAAGGCAAAGATAGCATATACTGACTACCTAAGAGCCTAAGCACATACAAATATTAAAACTGATACCTGCAAAAGTCCACAACCTTCACTTAACCATGTAATGGTTGGTTCTGTTGGCATCAAAGTGAGATATCCCCCAAGGACACATCTTGCAGGGGCAGTATTAACAAGGTAAGTGTGGATCCTGTAAGGAAAGGAAGAAGCATATAACTGATTACTGCCATATGCAAATACGTATATGTGCCTAAGCTGGAACATGTCCCAGGTGTACTGCAATGTTAGAAATACCTTATGACTGATGTTTGTAATATACAGCTATGGATTTTGCCCAAACTGTGCATACAGCATTTCTGTTCACCACTGTACATAAACCAGTGAGCAAGTTGATGGTAGCATCATTTGCACAAGTATACCAATAAGCAATACCTAAATATTGACTGTAACTCCATTACTAAAAATAATAACAAAAATACAATGAGGGTCAATACTTATATAACCAATCTTTTCAAGTGAGTAGGAATAATAAAAAAAAAACATTTCTTTTGCAATAAATTTACATTAAAGCAAGCTTCTGAGAATGAAAACATTATTTATTCACTCTGTACAACAGACATATCTGTAGCCCTAAGTCACAAAAAATAAGCAAAGGGCAGAATACAGTCATCATCACTTGCACGTGGTGTGCAGGGGGTGGGGGCGGGGGGGTGTTACAGGAGAGCAAGCCTGAAAGCAAAAAAGTTTGAGTGTATGAGTAACAAAAAATATATTAACTAAGCATCCAAGTGTCAGGACCAATAGCAAGGAATGTGTGTGTGTGTGTGTGTGTGTGTGTGTGTGTGTGTGTGTGTGTGTGTGTGTGTGTGTGTGTGTGTGTGTGGTGGTAAGGACAAGTATTTGTTGAAAGTGTGTCTATCTGCATGAAAAGAATCAAGCACTGTGCTAGTACTACATCCTAGTATCTCAGACAGATGTGAGCTGAGCATGATAGAATAGTCAGTTCAGTGCCATCTCCCCAACCATGAAAACTACCTCTGCCAGGAGCTGCACTACTAGTTGCAAGGCCTTGGCCAGAATCAGGGTGCTACCTGAATGTGAGTGATGCGTGCTGGATGAGCTCTTATTATGACTATGTCCAGGCTCACGACTATGTGGCCTACTGCATCTGGGTGTGGACACCACAATCACTAATGAATCACTGGAAGTAGCGCTACTATGGGAGTGAGATCTTGCATGGCCACATCAGCTAACACCGGACTATGTAGCAGCTCTATGGCCATGTGGATATCAACTCTCCCCCAACAGATGTTCCATTACAGACACCGCCTGATCCAGTGTCCAAGGAGTCATCTACATGATTCTGGAAGTCCCACATGTCAGAACGCACAAAGTATAGTAAATGCACAAACGCTATCTCTTCTGATACCCTAGTGAAACTTGCCTGTGCCTCCATGACAGCTGTACACATATGTCATGTGGCAGCTACTGACTCACCACCATCTGGAGAAGGGTGGACAGCTGTCCTCCTCTCAGCACTTCTACCAACCCATCTCTATGACACTTCACCCTCATGGTGGCTGCAGGGAGAATCAACCAGTTCTGCAGCTAGGGTAACCACACTTCCCTGATCAACCGTGTCACCCTCATGCTGTCCCATGTCTGAGATCTCTGTGTCATGGGTATACATAGGCATACTAACTGTGTCCAAAAAAGGGGAAGGGGATGCTGGAAGCACAACTTCAGTGTCAGACTGACCATCTACACCCTCAGACTGTGCCTATTCATCACTGCCATTATCATCAGAGGTTACTGATGCTCTGATAATCAAGTGGTAGAAGTTCAGTACCACTGGCAGGATCAGCTATGATAACAACTAATCAACACAACAAAGAGAGAGTGAATACAAACTGGTTAAACATATGTTATGTAAAACATATATTAAAATTAATAGATGCTAATGCAATGAAAAAAATTACTTTCATGTATACATACAGCTACCTTATGTACATGAATAAGAATGCAAAAGGTGCGCTTACCATGTGCAGGTGGTCGTGCAAACTGAGAACTGGATGTGCATACACATAAGAAAAGGAGGTGAAGCATGCAATCAAACTTGAGTACTGTAGAGCTCTCTGTGTGGCCTAACCTGTAACAACTGCATGCTACATTGTAGCAAGTAGTTTGCTACTGTTTAAAAGATAAAAAAAATCTTTTTTTTAAACTAAAACCTGAGTGCTGCAGCACTCTCTGCAGGCAGGGTATAAACTGTAGCAGCTGTTTGCTACATTTGTAGAAAGCAGTTTGCTACAGTTTATGAGAAGGACATTTTTTTAACTAAACCTAAGCACTGTAGCACTCCATGCAGACAGGGTATAAACTGTAGCAACTGTTGCTATAGTTTATACACAGTCTGCACAGAGCACTACAGCACTCAGGTTTTAATTTAATTTTTTTTTTTTACAGTTTAAACCCCATACAGAGTGTTACAGTACTCAGGGTTGAATGTATCAGAGGAACAACCAGAGAAGGGTCAGGGGAAGGGCAGAGAAATGGGACCTGAATGGCTGGGCAGGAGGGAAGAGGGTGTTAGAAGGAACATCTTTTTTTTTGCTTTTGTTCTTCAATGGTAACAGAGTGTGTGGGGGGCTATGGTGAGTGGATCTGCAATAACCTGATCATACTGCTTGTTCCTCTAAGTAAGATTTGTTTGCAATTCTAAGGAAGTATATTACTCATTGAAATAGATATCAAAAGCAATACAAATCATGTCTTGTTAGAGAAGCACAGATAAGGGAATGATGCTCACAAAATAATGAGAAGAAAAGAGCCAAAGTGTTGCTATTTTTATTTTATATTGTGTGAGGAAAGATTACCTTAACTGCCACCAATATCCCATTCATCCACACATCTGAGTACAAATTACAAACGGCAACTTTGAGAACTTTGTTCTGTTGTACCTGTAATGTGAATTGATGCAGTGTTGCATCTTGAGTGTATGTAATCTACGTTTTGTTTGCCACAGTATGAGTCTGTGGCAAATACTGACAATAATGTCATGTGTGCTGTGAATGTGCTGGTGTGCGGGGGTTTCGATCCAGAGAGGGTGCTGTTTGTATGAACATACTGATATTTAGGGAACATATGTTCATGTTGCAAGACAACAAAGTTGAGAAAACATCACAAATGCACATTTAAACTACTTGTTTTATAATATTTCCTTTATATAAATATTTTTAATTTTTTTCTCATTTCATTATTTGTGCACCATTTGACATTGCACACTCATGACTGGCAGCAATCCCTAGTAGTGAATAATAGTTCACCTCCTAAGGTAAGGTAAAAATGGGCAAATTTAATTTGGAATGCCATCAGTGGTGCAGTTGAGACTGGTAGCAATGCACTTTCATTAGCACTCTGGACAGTACTGAGTGAAGAAATTCCACCTATCAACTAGCTAGCTATCTCACTGGCACAAGGTGTAAGTGAAGTAAGCTTAGAGAAAAAGGCCACATAATGCAGGGTTCAAGACCAGTTTGGAGATATTTTTAAGTATTGCCTACAGAGCAAATATTGACACCCACTGTTCTATATGTGATAAATTCTAAAAATGTAACTGTACTACATGCGAATTGATATGTCTAAGGTGTTGTAAACTCACCTCTTCTCATTAGTAACAGCTATATCTGTATGGATGGTGTAACATATGACATTTTGAAAAGTGTGATAACACATAAGCAGTCACATGAGTAATATGGACATTTGTGTCATATATGCTGTAAAACTTCTCATAGCTCAAAAGTATTCATCAAGGCAACAATATATTACATTGTAAACTTTGATGTTACAAGTAACAGTATATACTGTGGCAAGAATGGCTACCTGTCATTCTCTGTGTGCCCCCTTTCAGAACAATTGCCATTTTATGAAATCCTGATGATATGTAACCAAAACGTTCCTTGTGATGTGGCCAGCAGATGTGAAAAATGATAAATGTGTCATGCTACTGCTTAAACTGTTGTGTTCCTTGCTACATATAGTCATTAAATGTGGCACTCTGCAATACAAGATCATTTTATTTATTTATTTTTTATTTTATTTTTATTTATTTATTTTTGCCTTTTCCAGTGCACAAAGATGGTTCACAGCCAAAGAAAAAAAATTAAAAATTTAATTTGGGCTGCTTCTGTAGCTTAAAAGTGCCTGGTGCACAGCCATCAGTACTTTGGATGGTACTGAGTGAAAAAATGCTACCCCTCGGATAACTTTTCTCTGTGGCAGAAGGTTTAAGTGCAGTGAGATTAGAGAAAAGGATAGTTTAAGCATGGTTCAAATCCAGTTCACAGATAATTTTACAGAGGCGAATGCCATTTGTCACTACATTTTGATTAGGAATGTAACACTAAATACAAATGAGTATCATAACTATGTTTATTGCAACAAATGCTTCAGTAATGCTTGCTATTGAAACCCAATGCAATATGTGTATATTGTATTAAATATGGCAATGAGGAAATTTAATTTAGAATGCACTTGCATGGGTATGATTTGCACTATATTTTTGTTATAATTATTATGAGTTATCACATACCAGAAGTGTGTGCTTAGGACAGTATGTCTTGTAAAGTATGTACGTGACATAACTAACCATGTATTATTCATATCATGCAACTCTATGAATTTGAAATGTATTTACAAACACAAATACTGCCTTTTACATAGAAACACAGTCCCATGACTACTTAAAGTCACACAAATATACAGGCACCTCTTAAATATATCTCCATTCATTCTTAAATTAGTATATCTATAATTAACATGTGAAAAAGATCTGGGGACCCTGGTAGATAGTAATCTCTCCTTTAACAATCATATTGCCAAAGTAGTTAGGAAATCCTTCTATGTGGCCCATCTAATTACTAAGGGGTTCGCATCTAGAAATAAAGAGGTTAATGTGCCCTTCTACTCGTCACAAATCAGACCCATCATAGAGTACAACTCCCCATTTGGGATGTACCTCACAAGACACGTCCAACAGCTGGAAAGACCACAAAAGCACCTCACCAAGAGGATTACTGGCCTCAAACATATGTCCTATGCAGCCCGACTGAAAAAAGTCTGGCTGTACTCAGTGGCATATCGCCTACTCAGAGGTGATCTCTGCCTGACTTACAAAGCCATGCCCAACTCAGAATTGATGGACATGCTCCACCTAAAGAAATCCAAGTCACTGCGAGCCACGCCCTCTAGTGAGCTAAACCTTGCCACAACAATAAATAGAACATGCTGAAGGGATATATTCCTGTCACAGAGACTCCCCATGCTTTGGAACAAAATTCCTAACTACATTAGTCAGAGCCCCTCACTAACACACTTCAAGAGAAGCCTTGACGAGTGGATGGGTAACAGAAAATACACCCCTGGGATCACTTCATTGGCTCTGCTTGACAGAGACTCAGTTAATTAATCAATGGGGCGGCAAAAGCCGACACACTCTGGCTAGGCTTATAAATGCCCTTGGGCAGATAGCCTAGCACCTACCTATGAACCTAAGAAAAAGTAAGTTTGCCTGTGGCACTTACAGTTAATAAGCAAGGTTTAACAATTTATCCTTTTTTTCAAATGTATTTGATTCCCAGGTGACAATACCCAATCTTACTAGAGTGTAAGTCCTAAAACACCATTATGTCAAAGTCATTCCATTTTTCCTCTGAGCAAACATAATTGTAACTAATGCCTTAAAGCATTTCAGTGTTTAACACTGGAAAGTGTCAGTAGTTTGAGCATCACACATGATCAAATCTCACTGCCATATTTCTCACCTTCTCTGCTTTATGATGTAATCAGTGCTAATGTGTCTGCCAAGCCTGTGCAGATGGCAAGGGTGTGCATCCTTCCACACCAGCTGTTACAATTCATATACATATTTCCATCTTGACTTCTGCAGACCTGGCTGGCAAAGGTAGGAATGCTGCTCCATTTAGAGTACAAAGGTGGGGTGTTGAGGAGTCAAGTTTTTTTGTGGCATTCCTCATCAAGCATTACAGCTGGAGGCTGCTGAAGGCTGATTTTTCTTAGTATCATATAAGGCTGAGGCTTTGAATAGCTTGGCCAAGGCTGTCTCCAGAGCAACTGGGAAGCAATATCATTACCACTACAATGGCACGAAAAGGTGAAAGCAAAGCCTCCTGAGCCAATGTGAAGAGGAATTTAAGACTGCGAACACCCCATAGTTGCGTAAGTATACTGACCCATCATCTGTCTATCATATAGCATTGATTAGCCAACCAAAACATTACACTTTCATACATTTTTTTTTTCTTTTCTCTACTGTAAAGTTGCAGAAGAGATAGCAAGAAACTGTGAGGTGCATCAGGAGAGAGAAATATCAAGAGTTTTATTTATGTGACATTTAGGACCATCTTCAGGGTGTGGTACAGGACAGACTAACTCATCTCAGAGAGGCATGGAGTAAGTATGCATCACTGCTGAATGCAAGGCAGAGAAGTATTGTCAGTCCATTACTGTATATCATCTTGAGCAGGCATACCTCAACTTTGATATCAAGCTTACACGCCTGCCCCAATAGCTCTTGGTTATTGCATTAGGTAATGAGTGCATCGGCTTAACTGCATGTGGGTTGAAACAGATATTAGATTTTTATAGGACAGTATTTATAAGATATTAACTACAATACTGCATGACATTAGCAACTAAGCTTTTGCAAATGCAGTTATTAACTTTGAAATCATATATCAGATATGGCATAATCAAATATATGACTCTGTTTGTAATCTCATACCATTGTGATTGATTTTATGAAACATTAAAGCCTTTCCATCATATCTGGAGGTTGCTATGGTGCACTTATTTAGCTCTTGTATTGGTTTATGTATTGAAATAATAAAATAATGTGACACGCACGCCATTGATCTAATTTTCTCTTTTTTGTTTGTCCCCCACCTAATTGCCCTCTCTCTCTCTCTCTCTCTCTATATATATATATATATATATATATATATATATATATATTTATATTATACATTGCTACTAAAAATAAAATGACATTCTGCACAGGGAGCCAGACTGACTACTGTGGTTCGGCCTGTCATACCTCCACAGGTGGCTGCTGCAGCACCACCTCAGTCAGCACAGACACCCAGCACATCTAGGTCACAACCTCTCAGTGTTGCCTCCACAACTCCTACCCTACCTGCTCCACTTGTGTCAGCTAGCTCTGCCCCAGCTGCTGGTGTAGTGGTACCTTCCAGGAACAGCACTAGTGGAGGTGGTGATTTTGTCACATGTCAGGAGTTAACAGTACTGGTGGGGAGTATGATGGAGAGAGCCCTGGTGCCTGATTTGGCAGGGTTGAAAAGGTCCTGTATCATATTTCCAAAATGATGCTATGTCCAACAGTGGCCCAGGCAACTGACACAGGAGACAGTCACTGACAGATCTGAGGGTGAGGACTTGATTCTTACTGTCCTCAAACTGGATATGGATGTGCCTCTGATGCCATACCTATCCCCAATCATGGCATTGCCAAATCTTTTGCATCCCTCATCATCTCTGTCTGTCTTGTATGTCCTGTTTGTTTGCGCCTGCTACCTAACCTACCCTACCTACCTACCTACCGGACCCTCTCAGTCCTAAGCATATTTTCCAACATTGCTCTCTCTCACAAAAAAAAAATAAATAAATAAAATGGCCACCTGTCTCACAAAAAACAATTATGTCCCATACATAGCTCTACATTTTGCCTATATGTCATCTTGACACCCTTGACTTGGTGCAACTGGCTATACAACATTATTCTGTTGTTGTTACCAATCCCTGGTATCATGATTCTTCAAAGTCATGAAATTCTGTGTACAATTCTACATTTATGTTGTGAATAAGTGGATAGCTATGGGGCTCTCCTACCACCATACTGCAAATTCCTGAATTATTTCCCCTTCTGTCATAATCCCCATTTTCTCCACTGTCCTATCGACCCCTTTTTCTTTACATTTAATCTGGTCAAAAAATAGACTCACACACACAATACATATATGGCCAGAAATGAGCTGTCAGAAAGCCTTCACTTTTTATTCCAAGCATTTGCATGGGGATTGGCATCACACATAAATGCTGAATGATGGTGAAAGGAGTTTCAGGTTCTATGAAAAAACTGCTGAGTTTTTGCCATCATCCACAATGGTCTGTTTACCTTCATGCAAATGTGCTTATATGCACTGTGCTATAGGAATAAAGATTAAAGGCAGAGTAAAGACACTGTTTTGAAACAGGTACCGTATCAGTTCTTAGGCTGCTGGATGTAATGAACTAGAAGTTCCTATGTGGTGTGTTGCGGCTGTAGGCTGATGTTTTTGCAGGGTTTCAATGGTTGGATTACAGCTGTATGTCAAAATATTATTTCATGTCATTTTATATTCCTATCATCTGTTTAACTTCTAATGTCTGTATTTATCTCCAGTTACAACTTTCATTAGCATAGCATTTGAGTAGTGCAGCAAGAAAACATTTTCAAAAACATTCCATCCCCCAGAGAGAGACCTATTAAATCCCCCTTATCCTGTTTATGTCTTGTTTCTACTCTCTTATCCCTTCTTGCTCCTTATAGTAAACACTTTACTGTGCAGAGCATGACTTGAGTAATAATGAGGACACAGCTAAGAGCAACACACCTTAAAGATGCTCCTAAATGCCCCATAAACAAAACTCTTGATATATCTGTCTCCATGTCTCTCTCTTTCCTCAACCCTTTTGCTTCAGTAAGATGCCACTATCCCTTCAATTGCTTATTTAAACTGTGCAAAGTAAGAATTCTTTTGTGGTGTTCTTAGATAATGCTTATAGCTATAGTTTGACTTTGGCATACTTTCAAGGGTTCTAATACAGAAATGTGTCAAGCTGTTTCTGACTGGTGTTATTAGACTAATGTGTAGCTGTTGCCCACATTTTGTTTTGAGTCACCATTCTCCTGCTTCTGTCAATGGACTTGCTCCCTGCCTCCATTCCCCCCTCTACGTCTCTTCTAGTTTCTGTGTTGTCAGTCTGTCTCATCAGCATTTGAGCAATGCCTGGTCCTGAGTAGCACCTGTAACTTAGATTAAGTGGAGTACACAGCTTATGGTAAAATCTTGTGAGGTTTTTGCCTTTGACCACATTACTCTGGTGCCCTTCGCACTATTGTACTTAGCCTCACCGTGCTATATGCAGTCAGGCTAATTGTCTCTCGTATGGTCTGAATAGTTCAATGCAGACCACACAGGATATTGCAATTGCAAATTTTGTTAGGAAGCATGCTGCCCAAAAAGTCCTGGCTGTATGACAAATGTGGAGATCGTGATACCTGACACCTCACACCTCACTCCGCTGCATTGGATCATTCATTATGCTGCTGGCTGTAATGTATACCTTATGTAATGTTAGCACTGTCTACTGCAAAGAAGCCTGATGCCTACATTCTCCCTTACCTCATTGTTTTGTGACTGTCCCTTTAAAATAAAATTAAGGTTGTGAAGTAACATTTTCTGTGTGGTCTGTTAACATAATTCATATATCTGAAATATGCTTTTGGCATGCTGTCAAGTATTTGAATTCAGAAATATGTGAAAGTCGTATTTAATGTTTTATTATATTACTGTTATGTGGTGTTATCTACATATCTTAGTAACTCACCATTACCCTGCTTATGTTTCTACTTTCCACCCCCTGTTTGCTTCCTGTTGGAAACACTTGATTGTTCATAGCATGACAGATTACTTATTAGGAAAAACAGAACAGTAACACCCCACAAAGATGTTAAAAAGTGGTATAAAAATATAACATTCTTTGTCTGTTTCTATCCCTGTCTCCATGTCTCTATGCGTTCCCATTATGGTATCATCACTTTTTACTGTTTCATATGTATTATGCTTCTGGATGAAATGTACATGTCATGAGGTTTTACAATTGTCATGAGTGCAATGAAGGCTAATACATACATTCTCCTTTGCTTTAATCTGTTGTTAGGAGTTTGTACGTGGTGTGATTAGATAAAACTCAGGTATGCCAAAGAGTTTTTGAATGTTTTGTATGACTCTTCTGTGTGTTAAGTGTTGCCTACATATTTTCTTAACACACCATTATCTTGTTGCTGTATTAATGCTAATGCTCTGTATTGGGAACACTGTCTTGTACAGACACGACTGAATAATAATGATGACAAAGTGAAGAGTAACACAGCACATATATGTGCGGAAATGGATCATAAGGAAATCACTTCCTGTGTCTCTGTCCCTGTCTCCCAAGCTGTCTTCCCCATTTAGTGTCCTCATCTTTTGCGTGAAGTTTGGCATCGCACACCAATAGTGTAAATGTCATTTCATGTGTCCTATGGTAAAAGATGACAATTTTAATTTGGGGCTGCACTAGCACAGTTCCCATCTCACAAATATGCTTAATCATGCTGCACTATTAGTACTATTGTGAGGCAGTTTGTATAACATAGCATATGCTGAGCTATTTACAAAATCTCTGTACAGACAGATTGATAGCTGTATAAAGCGAGCTATGCCCATTTGTATTAAGAATAAGACAAACTCAAAAGACAAGCTACCCTGGTAGAATCACAATATCAATTGGTTATACAACAAAAGAAAAAAAAATCTTGGCCAAGCATAGAAAGAACAAAGTTCTACATACTAAAAGCCCCCTGACCAATCTAAACAAGCACCTAAAAGGGATAATTAATACTTCAAAGGCTAAATTTAAATAAAAAATAGCTTCTCAAACAAAGGACAACCACAAAGCTTTCTATGCCATGTCCATAACCTCAGGGGAAATATGCAACAATATACAAAACATGCTGTAAATGGCATCACCCACACTTAAATGGAGGTCATTGCCAATCTTTTGGCTGACAGATTCAGCTCAAATTTCTCCCCCAAGTTCAAAGGAAATATGACATGCCATAATCCCTCAACCATTCCTAGGGAACAGGACATCAATGCACTTTCCAAGGCCAAAAACATTGCATCAGTGGAACCTGATAACATCCTAGGATGCTTAATAAATAGCATGAAACATGACTTCTCTGGTCCACTTGAATCAATTCTCAGCTGGAGCCCACAGTCAGGTTTTGTGCCCAATGAATGAAAGATGGCTACAGTCATTTCCCTGCACAAAGGAGGTCCACCACTGATCTGGGAAACTACAGGCCCAAACATCTGACCACCCTCATATGTAAGGCCATGGAAAGAATCAACATGGACATGATAAACAGGGACATAGGTAACCTGTTATTGCTGGACACATCACAGTTCAGCTTTGTTAAATGAAGGTCATGACTGGTGAACTTCTTTGAGAGGGTTACCAAAGTAATGGATGAAGGCAAGACTGTGCACACAGCTTACCTTGACCTGGCCAAGGCCATTGATACAATATCCCAGTCAGGCAATATAGACAAGCTCACTAATTTAGGTACAAACCCTTTTATCATTCACTGGATAACCATCTGGCTTATTTACAGGACCTAGGAGGTTAAAATAAGTGAAGCCACCATCTCCACCAAGTAGCTAGCTGCTAGTGGAGTCCCTCAGGGCTTGGTACAGGGCCCGCTCCATTTTGACATTATTTTCTGAAATTGAAGCAAATATTGAAGGTTTATGGCTGACTATGTTTGCAGATGATTGTAAGCTGGGGGTTATCATCGACTCTCCTGTGGACACTAACATTTTTCAAAAGGCCTATCTTTGACTAAAAAATGGTGCCAAAGCCAGGGTCTTAACCTCAATGCTAAAAAATGCATAATTGTACCCTTTGGGAAGTTAACCATCACAGCTAATTACCATGTTGATAATATGCCCCTAAGAGTTGACCCAGTGGTCAGGGATCTGGGTACACACATAGACAGTAGCCTTAACTTCGGACACCATGTGGCCACAGTGGTAAGGAAATCCTTTTATGTTGTGCAACTTATAAGTAAAGGCACAGCATCTATGTCCAAAGAGGTCATTATCCCACTGTACTCTGCTCTTATCAGACCAATCATAGAGTACAATGCTCTCTTTGGCATGTACTACCTGATCAGCCATATGCAGCATCTAGAGCAACCTCAGAGGTTTCTCATATAAAGAATACAAGACATAACTATCCTGCCTTACACAGAGTGCCATAAAGCCCTTTCCCTTTACTCAGTCTCCTATAGATTGCTGAGGTGTTCCATGCATGGCTTATAAGGCATCCACAAACCCCACACTTATGAATTTCCTGCATATTTGTAAGTCAAACAGTACCAGAAATACAAGGTCTAGGGACCTGAATTTTGTCTTTGCATTAAACAGAACATGCTGGTGAAACAGATATGTGTCCCAGATATTGCCCTTTGTATGCAACAGGCTTCCAATCCATATGAAGCTGAGCTTGTCTATTACCCAGTTTAAGCACAGCCTACATCAGTGGTTGGGGAATAGGAAGTTTACACTGGGCTTGGCACCCATGTCCCTTATGGACAGAGGTATAAGCACAGCCTACATCAGTGGATGGGGAATAGGAAGTTTACACTGGGCTTGGCACCCATGTCCATTATGGACAGAGGTATAAGCACAGCCTACATCAGTGGATGGGGAATAGGAAGTTTACACTGGGCTTGGCACCCATGTCCCTTATGGACAGAGGTATAAGCACAGCCTACATCAGTGGTTGGGGAATAGGAAGTTTACACTGGGCTTGGCACCCGTGTCCCTTATGGACAGAGGTATAAGCACAGCCTACATCAGTGGTTGGGGAATAGGAAGTTTACACTGGGCTTGGCACCCGTGTCCCTTATGGACAGAGGTATAAGCACAGCCTACATCAGTGGTTGGGGAATAGGAAGTTTACACTGGGCTTGGCACCCGTGTCCCTTATGGACAGAGGTATAAGCACAGCCTACATCAGTGGTTGGGGAATAGGAAGTTTACACTGGGCTTGGCACCCGTGTCCCTTATGGACAGAGGTATAAGCACAGCCTACATCAGTGGTTGGGGAATAGGAAGTTTACACTGGGCTTGGCACCCATGTCCCTTATGGACAGAGGTATAAGCACAGCCTACATCAGTGGTTGGGGAATAGGAAGTTTACACTGGGCTTGGCACCCATGTCCCTTATGGACAGAGGTATAAGCACAGCCTACATCAGTGGATGGGGAATAGGAAGTTTACACTGGGCTTGGCACCCATGTCCCTTATGGACAGAGGTAGCTTACAAATGCCTGGCCCTCAATGTTCTATTTGAATACAGGGCGTCATTATTCTTCTGGGAAAACTTGGCTAGGCTTAGAAAGGCCCCCCAGTTTATTAGCCTAGTAACAATCTATGAACATATAAATTAAACTGATAGATGTCATATACACCTTATGGGATGTTACAGCTGTCCTTACAATGATGAATGTAGATGCCTACATTTTTCCTTTCTTGAATCTGTTGTACGTGTCCCTTGAAATGTGTCAGTTAAACTTAATTCTTGAGTTCCTATGTGTTCAGCTGAGATAATCCTCGTCTGTACACCTTTATTTTATTTTGTCAATGGTTTGAATCCAGGAGTATGTCATACATTTATTTAATAGTTTCACATCGTAATATTATGTGTGTATGTGTGCTGCATATGTTGTGAAACAACTGTATCTTTCTTATGTCCTCATGATATTTGTTTTCTATTGCACCATCTTCATACATATTGGAAACACTTTATTGTACACAGCAATACATCTGAAGTCTACAGAGTTTCAAGGGATGTAAACATTTATGCATATTAATGCTTATTGTTCTCACTGCTACCTTTGAGAATATCTTCAGAATCATTGACAGTTGGAGACATTAGGAAGAAAACATAGATCTGGTTTTGTAAATTCATATACTGATCAGACAAAGCAGGATAATATAACACAAATATGAGCAGAAATGAAACATAAAACTAATCTCTTAATATGTCTGTATGTGTATTTCTGTCTCCAAATGCCCACCTCTTCCTACCCCTTCTGTGATATCAGATAAACCTCCTTGATTCAAAATGGTTTCCATAAGGCATATTCACACCAGCAATAACATACTTGGCCATTTACGTGTTTCATAATTGACCTGTATCATACATATAAGGAGTGAAGGCCTGCAACTATCATGACAAATGTGTAAATCATAAGTCATGAAACATGACCATTATACTTACATAATAGTTTTGCCTACAGACAAAGCATTTTGTTTATGTGGTGTGCCTGAGCTTCCCTACCCCTTTTCAAGGCTGCCAACACTTGTGCTGACACAAAAAGCACGATGAGCAGCATGCATTTTCAGTGATCGCTGTTACTCATCATGCTAACGTGCTTAAGTTCACTAGGCTTTGTGCCGTCACGACTGTTACCGAATCCCAGGGGATAATAACAAGAAAATGTATAAAAAGATGGTAAGAGGTCCAGCTACCATCTCTCAGCTGTTGGTAACAAACACTTGAGGATGTTTGTTACAAAGAAATAAGAACATATATATTTAAACTTCCTCAAAAAAGATGTATACGATCTGGATTAAATTTAGAAATAGCTTGCATGATTTGTATAAAATCCGTATTTCTTTATAAATTGGAAATGTGACTGCTTATTTATGAAACAGCATATTGTTTTTAATGATACCATAAATCATATATTATGCCTGACTGGGTCACCAAAACCACCCTTTTTCCCATGTCACCCCTCCTTATTGTTCCTCTTCATTTTTGTTTTATTTTGAAAAAAAAAAAAACATGTTAAAAAGGAGAAAGGGGCAGGTTAGTCTTCCTTACCTAAGTACAAAATTTTGAGGACTGCTGGGTATGTTTAACTCTGGGCTTTGGTGGGGCGTATACCTTGCCAGATTTTTCCTAATACCTTTTTAAAATGATTCAGGCTACATTCTTAAAACACATGAAATAGCCTCTCCAGCAGTTTGTGTCAGTTTTCAGCTATACCTCCCTTGAACATAATGTAATATATTTTTGAGGTACTCAGTAGTGAAACTGATTATAATTTTTATAGGATTTCCCTAATTTGTCATTAGAAGTCTGATCTGTTTCTCCTAGAATGAATGATTGTTTTGCGAAAATGTGCAATGTTATTCCTTCTAGATGAATGCAAACTACAGTTGCATAACAATAGTGTGGTGTTATACTGCTGTTTGCTATTAACGTGTTTTAAAGCAAAGGATGCTCACTTGTGATTCATCTATTATTTTGTAAGGCATGTGCAAATGCTATTTGCTAGTGCATATAATCTGCAGTAAATCAATGATTTTGAAATAGTGGCATCAGCCTAATTTGGAAGACACAGTCTAACTCATGGGAGACCTTGGAATGCCTCAGCATTGGTTATATTTAAAATATTGACCTTTAGAAAATTTGAAAGAAAATAGGCATCTACAAACCTTATTTTACAAATGCATCTGACAGTAAATCACAGACAAAAATAATATACTTTATCATCTCAAATATGTGCTTGCAATTTATTCTGAGTATGCAGTATGTAATGTATGTGTCTATCATATAAGGAGACACAAAGTCCTGTACTGATGTATAAATGAGGTTAATTGTTTTTCTATGCCTTACTTATCTGGCCTTAGATGAAATGGATCCCTAGGAAAATGACTCCACGAGGCCTTCTCTTGTACACCAATCCACTCCTGTGCCACTTCCAGTACTTCCTCTGGTTCCCCATACTAGCCTCCCTAAACTATTCAGACATATTACCTATTTCCTGCTTTTTCACACTTTCACACTTTCCCTTGGTGTTTTAAAATTTTTACTCATCCTTTCAAGGCACCCCATCTAGATATAGATAGATAGATAGATAGATAGATAGATAGATAGATAGATAGATAGATAGATAGATAGATAGATAGATATATAGATATATAGATATCAGAAGAGTGAAGCTGTGTACGATGCTTAATGTTCAAAGCAGACAAAATAGAAATAGTAGCTCTTAATAATGTGAGAAGAGAAATGCTTGCAAGGATATAGAAATCATATCTAGAATTAGAGCCTGTTTCCCTACCTCCCTCCAAAAAATTGATAATCACCTTCTGTGTACCCCATGGTACTGTCCCCAGACTCCACACAAGTCACAGCAACTTCCTATGAGCACCTCTGAGTTTTGAGAATGAGGAAAGTTAAAGAAATAATGATCATACCAACCCCCACACAAGTTATAGTAAACTTCTGTGCACACCCCTGAGCAGGCAGTTTTAGAGTAGCTGGAGCCTAAGGCAATGTTTGAGGATGGGGTCCCCCCTACTATGCCTGTGTCAAAATCCCCTTATACAGCTTGGGACTGGGTGCCTAGATGTTCTGAAATACATTTAATACCTTATTGTTCAAAGATAATTACTGATTAAAGATCATGTGGAAAGATTTTTGTACCATTTTATTTTGCTGCAAATATATTCTCAACATAAAACATAGGCATTCTTGTTCCAGATGTATGTTTTTTACTTTTGTTACCTCAGCCAAACTATAGGTTCATAGCTGTGTACTAAACTAATGGCCCTGGAGCCTGTACAAGCCTAGCCCACAGGATTACCCTTGCATTATGCCACCTGACCTTAGTTCCCAGTGCCTCTGTCAAGTAGAGCCACTGGAGTTATCCCTGGGGTGAATTTTCTATTTCCCATCCACTCATCAAGATTTCTCTTGAAGAGGGCCAGTGAGGTGCTCTGTTTGACATGTACGGGATGTCTATTGCATAGCATGTGCAGTCTCTGGGTTATAAACCTGTCCCTCCAGCTTGTTCTGTTGGTTGTGGTAATGAGGTTAAGGTCTTTGGTGCGTGTGGTGTGGAGGGATTGGGATTTATTTAGATGTAGCATTTCTAACAGAGCTGGGTCAGACATGGATTTGTAAGTCAAACAGAGATCGCCTCTAAGCAGGCGATATGAGACAGAGAATAGTTGGAGTTTTTTTAGTTTGTCCATAAAGGACAAGTGTTTAAGGCCTAGGATCCTCTTTGTGAGGTACTTTTGCAGCCTCTTCAGTTGTTTCAGGTGTTTAGTGAGGTACATGCAAATAGGGCATTGTACTCGATGATTGGCCTAATGAGGGAAGAGTAGAGGGAGACAATGACCTCTTTCTTCCTGGATGCAAAACCCTTAGTAATGAGATGTGCCACATAGAAGGACTTTCTGACCACAGTGGCAATGTGGTGTTCAAAAGAGAGGTTGCTGTCAACCTGTGTTCCCAGATCTTTTATAACTCCTTCTGTGTTCAGTGGACTACCATCGATGTGGTAATTCATGGGAACCAGGTTTTTCCCAAAGGGGATGAAGACACATTTTTTGGCATTGAGCTTAAGGTCATGGTTCTGACACCAGTTGTTGGTCTCAGTGAGGACTTTCTGTAGGATGTCAACATCACTTGGGGAGTTAGTAATAGCTCCCAACTTGCAATTGTCTGTGAACTTTGTCAGCCAGAGTCCCTTCATGTTGGCCTGGACTTCAGAGAAGTAGATACTAAACAGCAAAGGATCCAGGAACAAACCCTGTGAGACTCCACTTGTGACAGGTCGGCAGTCTGACCTGGAGTTCTTTCACACTCTGGGTTCTATCTGTGAGTCAGTTTGCAACCCACCTAGTGATAGAGTGGTTGATGCCTAGCTTAGTGAGTTTTTCTATGATTCCTGAGTGGGGAATGGTATCAAAGGCCTTGGCCAGATCAAGGTAGGCTGTATGAACCACCTTGCCTTCATCCACAGCTCTGGTGACTGACTCAAAGAAGTCGACCAGGTTGAGCAGGCATGATTTACCCTTCACAAAACCAAACTGTGTTGGATCCAGAGTTTGGAGATTCCCTATATCCTTGTTTATTAGGTCCATGATGATGCGTTCCATAACTTTGCATATCAGACTCATCAGGCTAATGAGGCGATAGTTCCCAGGGTCTGTAGTCACTCCTCCTTTGTGGAGAGGGATGACTGTAGCAGTGCTCCATTAGTAGGGACAAAGCCTGAAGTGAGGCTGTGATTGAACAGGGCACACAGGTGAGGTGCTAGTTCACTCTGTAGTTCATGTAGAACACAGCCACGGATATTGTCAGGTCCCATAGAAGCTGTATTCTTGGCCTTGGACAGTGCTGTTTTAACCTGTGCAACAGTAATACTGAGTGCCTGGCAATCTACTGGTATTCTGATTGGTCCTTTGGTGGGGGAGAGAGGGGTAAATTTGGCACTGAATCTGTCAGCCAGTATATTGGCAATATCTGTTGGCTCAGTATAGGAGATACCATTGTGCAGTAGCTCAGAGCAAATCTGGGTATTGCCGTGGAGATTCTTTACATAACTATAGAAGGCCTTGTGGTTGTCTTTACTATCTGCTGCAATTCTGTTTTCATAGCTAGCTTTAGAGGATTTGATGAGAGATCTCAACTTTTTGTTGAGGCTGATAAGGGAGCTTTTCCAGTCTTGGGACTTCACCTTATTCCACATCAGTTTCCTCCTTCTGTTGTAGAGTTTGTTTATGGTAGGGGACCACCAGATTGGCTTCCTTTTTTTGGAGAAGAGCATCTTGGTTCTATTGGGTATGGTGAGATCCATGCATTTGTGTACGTGTTTGTACAGTGCATTGGTGTATGATTCAGTGCCATGAAGTTAGCCACCTTAGCTTTGGAGAAGTTTTTCATGGTGGTTACCTTTGCAGGGGGGATGTGGATTTCCAAGGTGATTAGTTTGTGGTCAGATCTAACCAGGGATGAGTTGACTACTAGTGTAGAGCAATGGTCGCTCATGTTAGTAATGACCAGGTCAAGGATGTTGCTACCTCTAGTGGAAGTAAAAACGAGCTGCTCCAGGACATTGGAATTAATGAATTCCAGGAAACGTTGGGTGTTTGTTTTGGTACATGAGTAGTTTTCCCAGTTAATGGCGGGAGTAGTTGAAGTTGCCCAGTATGAGAGTGTTAGGTTGGACCCTAATATTCTCCAGAGTGCTTAGGAATGTGTATTGTGAGTCTTGGGACATGGTTGGGGACCTATAGCAGACGACAATCTGAATCGCTGTCTTAACCAATGTTAGCTGCACCTGAAGTACCTCTGATGCGTTATGTTGGGCTACCAGTCTGGAGATGTGCACATCCTTTATGAATATGGAAACACCACCGCCTTTGGAGCTTAGGTTCAAGTTCTGGTGCAGAAAGGTATGGAATGAGTTATATCCTGTTAATGCAGGGGTGCTTTCTGCTGCCTTGAACCAGGTCTCTGTTACAGCACAAATGTCGATGTTCTCCATTTTAAGGAGTGCTTCGAGTGAGTGCATTTTGAGATTTAGACTGTTACCATTGAGCAGCATGACCCTCAGATTGCATTTGTTTGTAGCTGTTATGGTGGTAATTTGGTCTTTGGAACACCGCCTAAAAAGGCACTAAAGGGGTCCCTCCAGCAAAGAAAGGCTTGGGGGGCTCAGGAGCTTACAAACAGTCCTGGATACAGCAAATCTGTATCAGGACTAGACTAGTTACAGGAAAGGTGGGAAACAAGTGCAAATGTGGGCTTTTAAACCAGAAAGTTGAAAGAGATAGAAAAAACTGCCCAAGCGGCCAATAAACTACAATTTCTGGGCCAGAAACCACCCCTCTTGGGGTAGATAGGCTACCTAGTGCTTACCATTCCCACTGATAAGCTAGAAGGCTTCCTTCCAACACAGAAAGGCTTGGGGGGGCTCAGAAGGTTACAAACAGTCCTGGATACAGCAAATCTGTATCTGGACTAGACTAGTTACCGGAAAGGCAGAAAACAAGCTGTGTAATAAGTTTAATAAACTTCTGTTTCTTTTCAGTAGTGGGTAGGAACTTTCCTGAAGAATTCAACATATCAAATGAGACAGAATGCAGCACAGTCTATGTCAGACAATACATCAATAAATTAATTCAGTTATATTCAATTAAAAGTTAATAAAATTGAACAAGATAAAACTCCTAATAAAGTGTGTAGTTCTTAGCATGTTGAGTAACAGCACAGCTGTAACACTATAATGAATAGATTTCTACCATGAGAGGATTGTTTATGGAAAGAAAACTTGGAATATGTGAATCATTTTGATGATAGCTCTGCAGAAAGGAATTTGTGGGGTTTATACTTTAAACAGATTAATGCTGGAAAGAACGCATTTGAAATAATCTGTGAGTCTGTGAAGATGAAGATAAATTTGAAAATGAAGATGATAATGCAGTGATGATGATGACAATGAAGATGATGAGGAAGATGACTAGGATGTGACTAAGATGATGAAAATAAATATGATAAAGATAATGATTATGCAATGAAGATGCATGATGAAGACACGTAACTGAAGAAAATGACAATAAAAATGCATCATCTCCTTTATCACTCTTCATCGCCTCATTTTCATAACATCATAGTTTGCCATCTTCTTCATCTCTTTCATTGCATCTTCATCAGTGGTGTCAACTTCATCATCTTCATTGCATCTTTGTCATCAGCATTATTATCTTTGTCATATTCATCACATTTTTATTGTCATTTTCAGCTTCATTATCTTCATTCTCACTGCATCTTATTGTCATCTTTCTCATTTTAACTGCATCTTTATTATCATCATAAGCACTCTGTCTTAATTGTCATCATCATCCTACTCATATTGCCATTTCATCATCTTCATCATCTTAATCACCTCATCACCATATCCATTCAATCTTCATATGCATTGTCATTGTATCATCAACATCATTGTAATCTTCATGATCTTCATCTTCATTTTCATTGCATCTTCATCTGTGTCAAAATTGTCATGGTCATCATTGCATCATCACTATCATCTTAATCGCATCTTCATCATCATTTTCATAACATGAACCAAAACCAATATCACCAAGATTATTCACATCAGAGGGGGAGAGGCAATTTTCTGAGGAATAATCAATAGAAACTGTCAACATTATTTCCAATAGTGTAGGTGATTACAAAATTTATAACTACAATGAAGTGTGGGTTGCTAGTGCATGGGCTGACTTGTTTGAAAAGAGTCTGAACTTTGTTCCAGCTAAAAATGCCAAACTCAATCAGACTTCAGTTAATTTGAAACTTTTCTCTAGGAAGCTTAATTTTTTTGTTTTTATTTTAAAAATGATAATGGAAAGAAAGAGGTAATTGAACATGAATGTAAGAAACCTAGTACTTTCAACTGCCGTTGCACCCAGTGGTCTCCATTTTTGAAAGAATGTGTGAATTTGACATCAGAAGGTTGTTAAGTAGTTCTACTAGTAATTTTTTCACCTTTAACATAAGCTTGACAAAATGGGAACTTTTGAAAGACATTATCAATAAAACGGAGTTGAGAGTGATGAAACCAGATATGGACAGGGGCCTTGTAATTATGGACACTAATGATTACATTAATACAATGTTCACTGCATTATATACAAATACATATGAAGAAACCTCTATCCATCAGATGAGCATTGCATATAGTAGAATTGATTTATTATTGGAAAACCTATTAGTTAATGAACAGATTAATATATCCGAATATGGTTTTCTACAAGTTCCACGTGCCAAGGTTACTACTATCTTCAGTATCCTGAAGATCCATAAGAGAGTGGTTGAATCTCCCTTGTGGCCTATTGTGGATGCAAAAGCATCCAAAACATTTCCATTAGCAAAGTTTATCGACCATGAAATCAAGGGAGTTTTGCAGAATAATGTTTATCTTTTTAAGGATTCATGGGATTTTCTATCTAAAGTTTCAATGACTTATTTATTTATTATTTTATTTTACATTTGTTGACTGGGTTTGTCCGACTGAGCTAGTAGCCCTTTTTCAGTGGGGGCCCGGGGAGAAAAGCTCCACAAAATATGTTAGGAACATATTAATAGTGTTCGAAATTTACATTGTGTACAGACAAATTCTAATATGAGTTTTTCAATAAAAAGAGTTTTAAATACAGACAATGTAACTACAGACAGTACAGTACAGGTTTATACTTGGGTTTACTCATAACAGATTAATTATAATCCTTTATTTAGAGAATTGGATAGTAGAGGTAATGCAGCCTAGTTGGGAAGTGTTGGTTAAAGGAGTTACAGTAATAAGTAGTAGATAGGAGTGATATGAGAGTAGAAGTATATTTAGGTTAAGAAGGAGAAGTGGGATTATGTAGGCAGGGGAGAAATTGAGTAGAGGTTATAGTGTGCTGCAACAGGTAATAGGAAGGAGTAGAAGTTAGGGAGACCGAGTATTAGAGAATAAGTTAAGAAGGCTGAGTACAATGGTAGGTCCATTGACTGTTCAGGTATTCTTTCAAGGCTGATTTGAAGTTTTTAGCATTGTTGAGAGTCCTAATTTCCCATGGGAGTTTGTTCCATGATTTTGCAGGGTTGTAGCTGTAAAGGTTGCAACCAGATTTATTATTTGGTTGATGGGTTTGTAGTAGGTCTTGATCTGAGCTTCGAAGAGTCCTAATAGGAGTGTAGTAAGAGATAAGGAAGGACAGGTTGGGACAGTATGAAGGTTGATATAAAATGGAATGAATAACCACGAGCTGTGAGAGAAGGAGGTGGTGGGGAAATTATAGCCAGTTTAATGCTATTAGAGAGAGACAGTGATGAGATTTATTAGTTTTGTTTACTGCAAATCTGACTACTTTGTTATAGGTAGATTCTAACTTAGTAAGGAGTGATGAGTTAAGGTTTGTGAGGATTTGGGAGCTGTACAGTAGGCTTGGTAGTAGATAAGCATGTGAGAGAGATAATCTTGTGTTTTAGTGAGGAACTTTTGTTTCTGTATAAGAGCATCAGTTTTTGGTGTGTTTTACTGATACAATTGCTAGACTAATTTTTGTGAACATTGACCTTCAAGATCTTTATTCGTCATTCCCACCGTTGTTGATTTAGAGAGTGGTTTTATGAATACCCATGTTTTAATTCTGACTTAGATCATACCAGAATTCTTATACTCAGAATAATCATGGAAGTGGTCCTGGAGAATAATTTTATTACATTTGAACACCAACTCTTCAGGCAGAGATGGGGAGTAGTGATGGGGGTGGCTTGCACCCCTGTCTTTGTCAACATTGTCCTAGCATTTTGGGAAGGCAACTTTGAGTTTACATCAGAATACAGGAATTGGTCTGTTTTTGGTAATTTCCTTGACAACAGCATTATATTTTGTTCAGACACTGAGGTAAGATTGGATCGATTTTTTAGGTATTTACACACCACTACAAATTTTCTCAAGTTCACCATGGACATACAGGTAGATCAAGTTAACTACATTGATGTTTCTATTACAAAGAACAGAGTTTTGAAGCAGTTTGAATCCACAATTTACAGAAACCCTCATGCTCCAACTCCTTACTGCACTTCAATAGTTGGCACCCCATTCATCAAAAAAAATCTCTGGTCAAGGGACAGTGTGTCAGGTTAGCTTGGATAGATTCTGATTATATTGGATTACAGGAAGAGTGTGAAAATTTGAAGTTTATGTTGGTTAGGAGGGGGTACCCAGAGTCCTTCCTTAATGATATTTTTAAGAAAGTTGAAACAAAAAAAGTTGGGTCATTTCACCACTTTACTGGGAGCAACAAGTATGGGGCAGACCACTACTGTAACAAGGGGCAATGATATGAATCAAAACCAATTCCAGAGAGCACTAATACTTCCTTACAACACCCATGTTTATAATATTCGATCTATAGTTTAAAAAACTGGAGCATTTTTGGTATTGATCCTGAGTATACTGAGGTGGTGAGGGAAGACGCCCGAATAGTTTATAACCAAGATGTTTGCTTTAATGTTCACTTGAATGGATTAAACTCCCTGTTGGTAATGGTAAGAAGGTCAAATGTGGCCATTGCTCCCGATGTCAATATATCCTTGAGGGGACCATTTTTATTTTGGAGAATTATAGTGAAATTAAGTTAGGGCAGAAATATTATTGTGATAGCAAAGGTGTTATTTATGCAGCACAGTGCCAAGTCTATACTGTTTTTGATATAGGTAAAACCAAGTGGACATTGAGAGTTAGGATTTATCAGCATTGTTATGATATATAAAAAAAGATGAAAGAAATGCTCTTTGCAAGCATATCATGTACACATTCAAGTTCTTTGTCATAGACCATGCTAATTTGGGACAGCGGGGAGGTCCTTTTAATGATTTTCTTGAGTTCAAGGAACTCAAATGGCAATTGAAATGCAATGCCACTGTTTTTACAGGACTGAAAGAAATGGTCTCGAACAGTAGTGTCCTTAAACTAAAAGCAGCCTATGCCATTTGAAAGGTACTATAAAGGATTTCAAGTGTGTAAAACATATACATTTTTATGTAGTCCATGTGCTGTATTTATTTTCTTATGTGCCTTTAAATGTGTTAATTATTTAATTATTTGATTATTTTTAATTAGATCAAGTGGTTTTGTGAGGGTATAAAGGCTTTCATTGATTATGACATGGCATTCTGATGAAGTCCATTTAATGCGGACAAAAGTGCTAAAGTTGTATTTAACAAAATGTGTGGTGATTTCCATCCATGTCTTCTTTTTTCTTTGATCATCATTTTCATACCATCTTCATTTTCATGGGTACCCAGAATATTCCAAACATTTTCATTCCAGCACTACTCAACTCAGTGTAGAACACAAACACTATTTTACCATAGAGTTATAGATGATATTATTCAAACTCATCTAGTTTTCTTCCTAAAAGTGATTTTCTCGTGGTAAACAACTATCGATGTTAGATCTGTGTTATTGTAATACATGATAAATAATACGCACCTTACAGGGACTATCATCCTGTTCTACTTTGCTTTTATTTGAACATAATTACATTCATTGATTTATTGTCTGACTGGCTCTCTGACTGTGCTGCATTTACATGCTGAAAACTGCCACAAACTACAGAAAACACCTACCTACAAAAAACTGTCCCCACAACAACATTTCAGAAATTGAAGTAACATGACTTAGAATCAAAAAGTGGACAGCTGCTCAGCCTGCACTAAGCACAGACACTAGTTCACTATGCTTAATAAAATAGTTCCACTGAATTAACTAAAGTAAAACTAAGTATGTTAGAATCAGAAAACCCACTATACATGATGAGAGCATAATTAGAGCAAAAAAGTAACCAAATACCTTGTACTTGTCTTGTTACTGTTCTTTTTCATCTTGTAGCAGTATGTGCTATGTATGCACTCCCAAAAATTGTGTGACTCCACAGGTAAAATCAGTGATATTGATATTATTTTTTTACACGTGTACACACATACTATGGCGATTTTTTATTCTTGCAATCAGGCAACTAGGTACAAGGGCAGTTGATATATGAAAATAACCGAACATACTGTTGTCTGCTCAAGTTAGTCATTATTTTGGCTTTGCAGGACTAACGCGTATGTGTCTGAAGCAAGATGGAACACTTTTCCATTTGAAGTGTACATGGACAGCAATCAAGCCATTTACAAAATGCACGCACACATATATATGTACACATGCATGTGTGTGGGCACACACACACACACACACACACACACACACACACACACACACACACACACACACACACACACTCTCAAAACTCACATTATGCACTTACCTACTGAAGGAATGCCAATTAACCTACGACATGGGTTTAAGCTACTAAAGGAAAAATAGCTCCAGGATAAAACCTACATAGAGACAAGGAGAACATGCAGACTCCATACAGAAAGAACCACAGTCAGATAACCATGTGCAGTTAGATTGTAACGCTACTCATTGCACTATTGTGCCAATGATCAGTTGCTTTTTAAATTTTTGCTGAGACTACCAAGGACAGCCACTTATTGTCTACAGTGCTGATGGTTCATTGTGATGAAATTGAAATAAATTATTTCCAATTTACTATTCTTAAATTCACTTCAACATTCCCATATATTGTGTGACACTGTTCCTACCAAACAAAATCAGTGATTGTTTAACTTTGAACAAACATCAGCAAAAAGTCCCTTTTATGAACAGATAGTCAGATAACCATGTGCAGTTAGATTGTAATGCTACTCATTGCACTATTGTGCCAATGATCAGTTGCTTTTTAAATTTTTGCTGAGACTACCAAGGACAGCCACTTATTGTCTACAGTGTTGATGCTTCATTGTGATGGAATTGAAATAAATTATTTCCAATTTACTATTCTTAGATTCACTTCAACATTCCCATATATTGTGTAACACTGTTCCTACCAAACAAAATCAGTGATTGTTTAACTTTGAACAAACATCAGCAAAAAGTCCCTTTTATGAACAGATAGCCTCCCTACCGGTTAATTACAATCACTGTATTGATGGTGTATACCTCAGATATCTGATTGTGATTAAATAAAAGTCACAGTAAACTATTTAATCTTGTTTCATACAAATGCACATTAAATCCTGGAAAGCCAGATCAAATATTGTTCAACTTAATTACAGCAACTGGGTCAGTTATTTTCATCCACAGGTAATCCTGTCTGCCAAGCAATTATACCTGCTTTATTGACTGTCTACAGATCAGATGCCTAACTGTGGGAAAAATAAATAATAATGGCCATAGTAATGTATTTCATATTTATTACAGTCAAACACAAAATTGTCATAGTAAACTATTCTAACTTGCTTCAAACAAATGCACTCATGTATACAAGGCCAGATTAATTGCTATTTAACTTAAGGAAATGACAACAGAATCAATCACTTTCTTTCACAGACAGATCTCTGTATCTAGCAGTTATAGACACTTTGTTGACCATGTACACTTCAGATGGAACAGTGCTCCATATTGCTTCACACACATGCGCATTAGTCTTGCAAAGCCATAATAATGACTAGCTCAAGCAGACAACAGTGTGATTGGTTATTTTCATATATCAACAGCCCTTATACCTAGTTGCTTGATTACAAAAATAAAAAAAATGGCCACAGTTATTTATTTTAACTACGTTTCTCACTAACATATAGTAGCTAGCTACAGGGAAGGATTCCAATTTGATTCACATAAAAATATAATCATCCAGCAAAGTCATCTATTGCACATAACATCTGGTTGCCTGCTGGGGTATTTAAAATAAATAATTAAAACTTACCCAATACAGTTCAGACTTTCCTGAGTGAGCTGCACCCTAACCACAGCATTCCCTTTCAGACTCTTATGCTGTTGCCAGTTATGGACTCCTATTGTTGTTTCTTCCATAGCCATCACAGCCATTCCTTTATTCAAAAACTGTGGGCTTTCTGCACCTTGCCCTCACACCCCTAATCTAAAAAAAGTTGGCAAATTGATTGATGCCATAACTATGGCTGCTTTGAACAGGAGCACCACAACAAAGGCATTTCTTTACTTAAAAATAAATGAATTAACTAATAAATAAAAATTGTAACCACACTCAGAGCCAAATAGTGCCATAGCCTGTTGCCTAGTTTACCTATGCCAAAGTTTGGCCATGATGTCTTTTGGGTAGGGCTTGCTGTAATAGTTGGAAAGCCCATATAATAGAAAACTGCAGCATACAGATTGTGAAGATTTTGAACACATACAGCGAATGCAGTGGCTGACACAAATGGGGCATAATGTCATTTTTCTACAGACTGGATAGCACTAAGATTTGTAATGCATATTGGTCGAAGTATATCAACACAGTGTGACATTTACCCTTGGAGGTGCTGTGAGGAGGACAAAACCAGGTACGGTGTTGCCCAAAGTAACATAAGATATATGCGTTTGATGTGAGATATGTTGCTGTTGTCTTTCGGCTTTTCCCGGTTAGGGGTCGCCACAGCGGAACTCCGGTCCACTAATGATTGACAGTAGATTTTCACGAACACAGAGGTGCCAGCTCGACGTTCAACCTTTAACGAAGGCACACCCATTTACGCATGTCTTTCGAATGCCCACCCAACTGCGGGGAGGACATGCAGACTCCACACAGAAGGCACTCCCTGCACTCCAGCGGAGAATCGAATGGGAGAACCTCTTGCTGTGAGGTAACAACGCTACTGCTGCACCACGTGTATTGAAAGGCATATTATAGTGCATCTGTGGAAGTAATATAGAACTCTTCTGTACTGTACAGTTACGTAGTGTGGCAGGCACTAGATTAATACCATTTTGATTTTCTGTCACGTGTGTACATATCAAACATAAGTAAGATACATCAGTTGTTGAGCTGTTATGATATGCATATTGAGAAGTTTATTTATTCCAATGAGTGCATGGTTTGAAGTGAACATATTGTACATAATTTATGGAATGTACTATCCTGACCATAGCTGCATCATTTTGGGATGCAAAGGTGTATACATCTGTATAGGAGGAGACTGAGACTCTTCTGCAACCAGTATGTCAAAAGGGTATAAGATGTGTATTCAGAATCCTCAAGGACCACCTCCTTTTTAAAGTACCTGCAGAATGAACATGGATTTGTCTGCAAGGTGAAGGGAGATTTCTTAGAGTGTTTTGATGTATTTTCTCCACTGTTGCAAACAACATTATTTTGTTGACCATATACATTTTATGAAGGAATCTGGTGCATTGAAATTCACATTTTAAATGGTTGCTGATCTTCTTTTTTAAGTCTTGGATCTTTTGGATTTCATCTCTAATATCTGGCATTAAATGCATGCTGCCAATGTCCTGATATCAAGCTGGCTAATGAAACTTGATGCAAGTATGCTTGATGACATTCATTTAATTGTCATGGATGGACCTCCCCAGCCCTTATACGCACACATACCCACACACTCAGATAGATGTACACAAACACACACACACCATACTGCATTACTGCGTGCCAATAACTTTTATTATTAAAGTATTGTTTTGCATTCCTGTTCTTTTGATAATGCCATTATTTCTTCTTCTTCTTTCGGCTGCTCCCATCAGGGTTCGCCACAGCAGATCAACTGTTTCCATTTCTTCCTGTCCTCTGCATCTTGCTCTGTCACACCAACCACCTGCATGTCCTCTCTCACCACATCCATAAACCTTATCTTAGGCCTTCCTATTTTCCTGTTACCTGGCAGCTTCATCCCTAGCATCTTTTTCCCAATATACTCTGCATCCCTCCTCAGCACATGTCCAAACAAATGTAATCTTGCCTCTTTGGCTTTGTCTCCAAACCTTCCAACTGGGCTGACCCTCTAATATACTTATTCCTAATCCTGTCCATCCTCATCACACCCAGTGTAAATCTTAACATCTTCAAGCTCTGACTCCTGCCTTTTTGTCAGTGCCACTGTCTCCAACCCATATAACATAGCTGGTCTCACTACCCTCTTGTAGATCTTCCCTTTCACTCTTACTGGTACTCGTCTGTCACAAATCACTCCTGACACTCTTCTCCACCCACTCCATCCTGCCTGTACTCTCTTCTTCACCTCTCTTCCACACTCACCATTACTCTGAACTGTTGATCCCAAGTATTTAAACTCATCCACCTTTGCCACCTCTACTTCTTGCATCCTCACCATTCCTCTATCCTCCCTCTCATTCACACACATATATTCTGTCTTAGTCCTGCTGACCTTCATTCCTCTTCTCTCTAGAGCATATCTCCACCTCTCCAGGGTCTCCTCCACCTGTTCCCTACTCTCACTACAGATCACAATGTCATCTGCGAACATCATAGTCCACGGGGACTCCTGTCTGATCTCGTCTGTGAACCTGTCCATCACCATTACAAATAAGAAAGGGCTCAGAGCTGAACATTGATGTAATCCCACCTCCAACTTAAATGCATCCATCACTCCCACCGCAGACCTCACTGCTATCACACTACCGTCGTACATATCCTGTACCACTCTTACATACTTCTCTGACACTCCCGACTTCCTCATACAATACCACAACTCCTCTCTAGGCACCCTGTCATATGCTTTCTCTAAATCCACAAAGACACAATGCAACTCCTTCTGACATTCTCTGTACTTCTCCATCAACACTCTCAAAGCAAACATTGCATCTGTAGTGCTCTTTCCTAACATGAAACCATACTGCTGATCACTAATCATCACCTCCCTTCTTAACCTAGCTTCCACTACTCTTTCCCATAACTTCATGCTGTGACTGATCAATTTAATCCCTCTGTAGTTACTACAGCTCTGCACATCACCCTTATTCTTAAAAATCGGTACCAAAACACTTTTTCTCCATTCCTCAGACATCCTTTCACTTTCCAAGATTTCATTAAACAATCTAGTTAAAAACTCCACTGCCATTTCACCTAAACACCTCCATGCTTCCACAGGTATGTCATCTGGACCAACAGCTTTTCTGTTCTTTATCCTCTTCATAGCTATCCTTACTTCCTCCTTGCTAATCCACTGCACTTCATGATTCACTATCCGCACATCATCCAACCTTCTCTCCCTCTCATTCTCTTCATTCATCAGCCCCTCAAAGTACTCTTTCCATCTGCTCAACATGCTCTCCTCACTTGTGAGTATGTTTCCCTCATTATCCTTTACTTACCTGCTGCACATCTTTACTAGCTCAGTCCCTCTGTCTAGCCAATCGGTACAGGTCCTTTTCTCCCTCCTTAGTGTCCAACCTTTTATACAACTCATCATACACCTTATCCTTAGCCTTCGCCACCTCACTCTTTGCCATGCACCTCATCTCCTTATACTCTTGTCTACTTTCTTCACCTCTCTGACAATCCCACTTCTTCTTCGCCAACCTCTTTCTCTGTATACTCTCCTGTACTTCTTCATTCCACCACCAGGTCTCCTTGTCCTCTTTCCTCTTTCCAGATGTCACACCAAGCACCTTTCTAGCCATCTCTCTTACTAGCTCTGCTGTAGTTACCCAGCTATTCGGTAACTCTTCACTGCCACCCAGTGCCTTTTAACTCTTCCCTGAACATCACCTCACAATTACCCTTTTTCAATTTCCACCATTTGATCCTTGGTGCTGCCCTCACACTCATCCTCCTATTCATGATCACCAATGTCATCCTACAAACCACCATCCTATGCTGCCTAACTACACTTTCCCCTGCCACCACTTTACAGTCTCCAATCTCCTTTAGACTGGCCCTTCTACATAAGATATAATCCACCTGTGTGCATCTTCCTCCACTCTTGTATGTCACCCTATGCTCCTCCCTCTTGTTAAAATACGTATTTAACACAGCCATGTCCATCCTTTTCGCAAAGTCCACTACCATCTGACCTTCTGCATTCCTTTGCTTAACACCATACCTACCCATCACTTCCTCATCCCCTCTGTTCCCTTCACCAACATGCCCATTGAAATCTGCTTCAATCACCAGTCTCTCACCTTTGGGTACAGTCATCACCACTTCATCCAACTCACTCCAAATTTTTCATTCACACCCAACTTGTGAAGCATATACACTAACAACATTCATCATTACACTATTAATTTCCAGCCTCATAAACATCACTCTATCCGACAATCTTTTCACCTCCAAAACACTCTTAGCATACTGTTCCTTCAGGATAATGCATACTCCATTTCTCCTCCCACGCACATCATGATAAAACAATTTGAACCCGCCTCCGATACACCTAGCCTTGCTCCCCTTCCATCTGGTCTCTTGCAAACACAATATACCAACCTTCCTTCGGTCCATCATATCAGCTAGCTCTCTCCCTATACCAGTCATACTGCCAACATTCAAAGTTCCGACCCTCACTATCACAGTCCTAGCCTTTACCTGCCTTCAGCCTTGCCTTCCACCTCTTCTCCTCCTCCTTTATTTCTAATCTTGTAAAAAGCTCTATACTGCAAAGCTTGACTGCATAGTTAACAGAGATATAATCATTTTTATACTATGCTGTCCATGTGCCAACAGTTACATTTTGGCATATAGGTTCATAGGTTCATAGGTTGGTACTAGGCTATCGGCCCTAGGGTCTAAACAAGCCTAGCCATAACAATTCCCTGGATATTTCTTCCCACAGTATTTACTTTCCTGGACCCTTGTCTAGCAGGATGACTGACGTGATCCCTGGGGTGAATTTCCTATCTCCCACCCAATCGTCAACGTTCCTTTTGAAGAGGGCCAAGGAGGTGCTCTACTTGACATGTATGGGCAGTCTATTCCAGAGTATAAGGAGTCTCTGGGTCAGGAACCTATCCCTCCAGCAAGTTTTGTTCATTGTGATGACAAGGTTTAGATCCCTGGAGCATGTGACTCTGAGGGATTGGGATTTCTTTAAGTGGAACATGTCCAACAGCTCAGGGTTTGACATGGCCTTGTATGTTAAGCAAAGATCACCTCTGAGTAGACGACATGCCACAGAGTATAGCTGGAGTTTTTTTTTAGATGGTCAGCATAGTGCATCTGCTTTAGGCCTGTAATTCTTTTAGTGAGGTATTTCTGTGGCCTTTCCAGCTGTTGCAGATGTCTTGTGAGGTACATACAAAATGGGGTGTTGTACTCTATAATGGGTCTAATGAGGTATGAGTCCAGTGGGACAATGACCTCCTTTTTTCTGGATGAAAAGCCCTTAGTGATGAGGTGTGCCACATAGAAGGTTTTCCTGACCATTGTGGCAATGTGGTTATTGAAGGTGAGACCACTGTCCACCTATGTCCCTGAGTCTCTCATCACACTTTCAGTGTTTAGTGTACTGCCACCTATGTGGTAATTCATGGGTACATGTTTTTTCCCAAAGGGGATAACTATACATTTCTTGGCATTAAGCTTGAGCCTATGGCTCTGGCACCAAGCATCTGTTTCTGTAAGGCCCTTTTGTAGAATATCCACATCATTTGGGGATTCAATAATGGCTCCCAGTTTGCAGTCATCTGCAAACTTTGTTAGCCAGAGTCCCTTAGTGTTGGCCTGTACTTCAGAGAAGTAGATGCCAAACAAGAGCAGTCCCAGGATTGAACCCTGAGGTACTCCACTTGCCACTTGTCTGGAGCTGGATTTGGAGTTGGTTACTTTTAGAGTCTGGGTTCTGTCAGTAAACCAGTTGGCAACCCATTGAGTGACGTAGTGATTTATGCCAAGCTTAGTAAGTTTATCTATGATTCCAGAGTGGGGAATGGTGTTGAAGGCCTTGACAAGGTCCAGATAGGCTGCGTGGACCACCTTACCCTTGTTCGCAGCTCTGGAGACTGATTCGAAGAAGTCAATCAGGTTCAGGAGACAAGATCGGCCCTTCATGAACCCAAACTGGGTGGTGTCCAGTGTTTGAAGGTTGCCAATGTCTTTGTTTAAAAGTTCCATGATAATGTGTTCCATACCCTTGCAGATCAGGCTCGTCAGACTGATGGGATGGTAGTTCCCAGAATCCAATGTGGATCCCCCCTTGTAGAGTGGGATAACTATAGCTGTGCACCACTCAGTGGGCATGAAGCCTGAGGTGATGCTATGATTAAACATGACACTTAGGTGAGGTGCCAGTTCATTTTGTAGTCCATGTAGTACACAGCCCGGAATGTCATCTGGTCCCATGGATGCTGTATTCTTAGCTTTGGAGAGTGCAGTTTCTACCTGTGTGGCCGTGATTACCCAAATTTGGCAATCTTTTTGTATTGAGATGGGCCCTTTAGGGGATGAGGGGGGGGAGTTGGCACTAAATTGATCTGCCAGGATATTGGCAATATCCTTGGGATCAGTATATTTAATGCCATTCTGCTGTAGCTCAGAGCATATCTGAGCATTGCCATTTAGATTCTTGACATAACTATAGAATGCCTTGTGGTTGTCTTTGGAATCTTTGGCAATTTTATTTTCGTAACTAGCTTTGGAGGATTTTATGAGGGATCTCAGCTTCTTACTGAGGCTGGTAAGGGAGTTTTTTGCATCCTGGGATTTTCCTCTTTTCTGCAACAGTTTCTTTCTTCTGTTGTATAGTTTGTTTATGGCAGGGCACCACCATATTGTCTTCCTTTTTTTGGAGGAGAGCATCTTGGTTCTATTTGGGATGGCACGATTCATGCATGAGTGGATGTGCTCGTACAGTGCCTTAGTGTAGGATTCAGCAGTCAAACTTTCAGCTCCTGTCTGCATGGATGTCATGAAGTTTGTCACTTCTGACTTAAGTAGCATGAAGTTGGCTTTGGAGAAGTTTTTTACGGAGGTTTCCTTACTTGGGGGTGGGGTGGGATGTGGATGTAAAGGGTGATTTGCTTATGGTCAGACCTGACCAATGAGGGGGTGACCAGCGGTGTGGAGCATCTATCTCCCATGTTGGTAATGACCAAGTCTAGGATATTGGAGCTCCTGGTGGGACAATGGATTAGATGATCCAGGGCATTGGAATTTATGAATTCCAAGAACCATTGGGAAAAGGTGTTGGTACTCGAGTAGTTTTCCCAGTTAATGGCAGGGTAGTTGAAATCACCCAGTATTAGGGTGTTTGGTTGTATCTTAATATTTTCCAGTATGTTTAGAAAGGTGTAGTGAGAATCTTAGGGCATGATGGGGGATCTGTAGCAAGCTACAATTTGGATTGCAGTCTTCCCTAGTGTTAGTTGCACTTGGAGAATTTCAGATGCATTGTGTTGAGCAACTAGCCTGGAGGTGTGAATATCTTTGGTGAATATGGACACTCCTCCACCATTAGTGTTTCGGTCTTGGTTTGGTGGCCGAAAACTGTGGTAAGAGTTGTAGCCTGGTATTGCAGGGGTGCTCTCTGGATCCTTGAACCAGGTCTCAGTTACTGCACAGCTATCAATGTTCTCCATTTTTAAGAGTGCCTCGAGAGAGTTCAT